>NW_024527155.1:8519115-8765426 GCF_017590135.1 Pyrgilauda ruficollis
CACTCGGCTTTTCTCCGAGACCTACGGCCTGAAAAGCCGTCGTTATAAAGCTTTAACTATAAGAACGCCTGGCTCTGTCTATTCATTACCCCCCCCCCCCCCCCCCCCCCCCCCTTTTTTTTTTTTTTTTCCTGTGGGTTTTTTTTTCCCCTCCTCATCAGGCTGGACTTTTTGAAATGAAACACAAATCAGGTCTCTGGAATAAAAGGTTGTGAGTATGCCTTGTGGCATTTGGAATGAGGCTATTCACTGCCTGAATGACTATAAATAGAAAGCAAGGAGCTGCGTATTTCTCAGTTCAGACTCCCTGCAAAGAAGCGCCCTTCCCAGTTAAAGGGTGACTTTTTGAAAGAAGCCTTGTTCCTTGAGCTGAATTGAATTGCTCCAGGAATTCTTCTCCTTGCAGCTTGCATAAAAGGCGTTAATCTCTAATTTATTTCTCCTTTTAAGAGGCAGTGTACTCCATCATAAATGTATATTCTTAGCCATGTTGCCAGATATGCCTGTCATGTCTGTACAGAGTTGCACGTAAAAAAATTCTGAGTGCAGAACATTGTTCTGGGCAATTTTTGTGCCTGAAAGCCTTCTTTTTGGCTCTGGGCCAGCTGTCGGCTCCCTTTTTATCTGGTATTCATTCTTTAGTGGGAAGGCTAAATTAGCAGCACTCAGGTTTTTGTGGTTGCGCAGTTATGTAAATGTAATGCAATCATTTTTCTTCTGCATCCCCTTTTCAGAAAGACTGTAGTGTTGAAGAAAGACACATAGTAGATGGGAGGAAAAAGTTTGACAGGTTTGTGAGTTGGCAGTGTTAAAGATCCTAGCACTCAAGCTGTTGGATTGGCTTTTCTTCTCTTTTTCACCCCTTTTTTCTTCCCCCCCCCTTTTTTTTTTTCTTTTTCTCCTCCTCTTTTTTCTTCCACCCTTTCCCCTTTTTTTTATCCTAACACAGTGGTGTTTTGTGTGGTGTTATTTTGAAAGCTGCTTCTTATTTTCTCCTCAGACCTTTTGTTTCACATTTTTTTCTACTTTCAAAAACTAGCAAGGGCAGCCTTTCTCATAGTCTTCTTTTCCCTGTTCATAGTTTTTAAAGAATGGGTCTATAGATTCTTTGCATTGCTCTTTCCATTACTTACGGAAACCTAGCTGTGTGAGTGGTTTTTCTCTTCCTTTGTTTAACAGAGGAATTAAAAGGTTGACAAATACCTTGGTTTTTTTAAAGCCCAGCCTGTGCATGGTTTCCAGTGGTTTTTGCATTAGTGCTAATGTAAAAATGAGAGCAACAGCAGACAGGAAATAAGGGGAGCAGTATGTCAGTGCTATTCACATTTCTAGTAGAAGGGAGGAAAAGCAGAAAAAGAAATGTGCTCTTCAGCAAGACCAGAAAAGCAGTTTTTAAGCAGTTGCCAATTAGACTAAGGAGATAAGAGATTCTATCATATTTAATTTCTTTGTAGTTTTCTAAATTGTAAATTTCTTAGGTTAAAACTGATGGTCAATGCCAATTGATTTTTTCATAGCTGGACAAATGAATAACAAACTTTGTAGACAAATACTGTCAAGTTGGTAGTTTCCTCCTCTTGATTCCGACTGTTGGGACATCTTGATCCTTGTCATTTCATCATTGTAATTTTACCTTGATAAATCCCCTTGAGCAGAGCTCTTAGTTTAGAAAGACAAGTGATTACTCAGGTTATATTTTATATTATACTTTCCAGATAAAAAAACCATGCATTTTTCCTAGATTAGCTATTGCATTGGTTTATTTTTAATTATGTTGTCCACTAGTTCATGGTTATATGAAATTTTGGATCATGTGTTTTTAAATTTATTGATAAGAATATTTTATGTGTTTAAAAGTAAAACATCATGATTTGTAAAATGGGTGGTAAGGACAGAGTGCATTTTTTTCCTAGTTATGGATCTGGTTTTGTTCCTTGTTAAAATATCCAACTTTTTTGGCAAATTTAAGGCAAGATGAAACTTTCCAGGAAGCACATCATTAGAACCAAGATAGTTGTTTCTAAAGTAAAAGTGGCCTCCTTTTTGTCAAAGATATTAATATTTTAGTCTTATTTTGAAAACTCCAATGCTGTCACCTAGCAGGTGAAGCACTGGAGAGGCCCTAGTCACAAAAGCTGTGTCCTTGGAGAGAAGTCAGGTGAGATCTGTCTCTAGGAAAGTAGCAGTGGTTTTTGTTCCTCTTCCCTGGGGTTCCTCCTTTCCAGGCTGGTTCAGGCAGTGAGGTTGTGGGCCCAGCTACCCTGCTGTCACCTTCCATTCCTGTAGCCTGGCCATCTGTTCAAGGCCCCAGCCGCAGTTCTGCATGAGCAAAGTCCCCACTCAAGCCCCATGCCTCTTGAGAACATCTCAGAATGGATCTTTGTTTTATCAGATAATCAGAATTGACAAACTCCATGCCTCAATTTCACCAATGTCTGTGATGAAAGATCTGGTTTGGTTTCAGGTCTCGCTTCCCTTAGCAGTTAGAAGGGTTTTACAAATTGTGCTCAAACCATGTGGATGGTCAGTCCTCTAATTCACCTTCTGGCCCTCTCTGCTCTCATATCTGAGTGTTTCTTAACCCAGAAACCATGGCTGTTTGTCTCAACCAAATTCTCTGCTACCTGTGAACAACAAAAGTGATGTAATTGCCTTTCCCATTGAGGTAAGATATAAATAAAAATGTTTCTTTTATTTTAACACTGTTTTTACTGAATCCTTCTGTGTTCCTTTGGTTTTGTCTTTGCTTTACTTTTCTCCAGTCTGACCCTGTGTGGCAGCAGTATTGTTAGCTCCCATGGCTCCAGCTGCGTTCCTGTAGGAGTCAGGAGGTTTCTGTGTCTTGTGTGAAACCAAGAAAACCTATTCACCTTGGCCACATCTGGAGGCATGGCACTGTTGTCTGAGGTGATACAGAAAATCCTTTATTAAGAGGTACTTCATGTGCCTTGTATGTGTCTGCAGACTCAGAAGGATCTGGGGTTAGGAAGGAATATTCCCTGTAATTTGCTGTCCAGCCTGATGCAAGGTCCTCTTCCTGTTAGCATGGTGTAGAAGTGGGAGCTGTGCATCTGTGTGGCAGTGTAGATGTCATCCACTTTGCCTGTGGCATGAGGATGGGTGACATTCAGTGCCACTAGAGGGACCTCAGTGTGGAGCAGTGTATGAATTTACCTGGACTCCATGTTCTTAAATGGTTTGGAGATGGACATCTGTGAACCATTTGATGAATTGGTGATTTGGCAGGTGTCAGGTTTTTTTTGTTGGAAGGGAAAACAAGTTGTGTTTCTTTTTTGAAAAAGAGCTCTGTGCTTTCCACTGATAAATGCTCTTGTCATACAGCAGCACAGGATAATCTACATATATCTTGTTCTAGCTGTATAACCCTTTCTGAACACTCAAATCTCTGGTGCAGGTTCATCCTCAGTGGGAATAATAGAACTACCCCAAGTCTTTTGTTAGATCAGAATATTTAATGGGTGGCATATTACTAAATCAAAGCAGCAAAAATGGTTTAAAGAGAAGCTGCAATCAGCAGCTGAATGTAGAGCCAGTACTCCCTGCATGTAGCAACATGAAGCAGGACCTGGACTGAAAGCACAGAAATGTGTCTTTGATAAAATGCAAGTGAAATATTTGCCATGAGCATTAAAAAGAGAATTGTTTCGGTTTGTTTGCACAGCTCCCACAAAAATAACTTAAGCAAATTTTCAACACCTAGGTTGTCAGTGCCTGGACAGCTTGTGTAGAAACCACTGCAGCTGGGAAATCTTGTGCCTGTGAATTTATGCTTAGAATGGAAATTACTCTTGAAGGCTGTGTTGTGCTTTGGAAATTTCTGTTAGTCCAGACTGAAAAAAAAGTACAGGAAATGTACATTGCCCTGCTGAATTCCTACTTAAAAATGGAAAGACCAGCCTAAGGTGTGACATTACCCTGGCAATTCAGAAAAGTTGGGCACAGAAGAATGAGCATTTAATGCCAGATTCCCTGGGGAATCTTGGAGGTGACAGAGATCAGAACCAGAACTTTCTGAAGATTCTCCCAGAGGAGTGATTGCAGGACTCCTGGGTTTGGGGTTTGGTTTTGTTGTTTGTTTTGGGTTTTTTTCCTTACAGGCAGCTTGTGTTTAGCAGAGGTTTAATAAGGTCCAGCCTTGGATTTTTTTCCCCCTAGGGAGAGATTGTATTTTGCAGCAACTTTCTAGAGCATCTTGTGAGGCAGTGAAACATAAGTACTTGCCATTTAGAGAAGGATTAAAGTTTGTACCACCCAGTTCTGCAAAGCTGAAGAGCTCTTGTGAAGGGCAGTGATGTTCCCTGCTTGACTTCACAGATTATTAAATTGAGACCTTTAGTGAACTGCTGGGAGATGGTCAGATTTGGGTCTCGGGCCAGGTCTAGGAGTTGGGCAGGTTAGGAGTGTGGAAGAAGTCGTGTCCCTCAGCTGGTGTGAGGGCCAGGGAGGTCATTTGCTCAGAGCACTTGTGTTATCCTGAGAGCACCATCACTCCTCCTTCCTTCAGCATGAGATGTTCCTCTGCTAGTGGGTGTTTCTGGCAGAGCTGCGCTGGGGAAATCTTCCAGCAGAAAGTAGATCCCCAGGGGACAAAAGTAGGTGGTTCTTGTTCTGACTTGCTGCAAGACCTTTGGCTGAGTGTTTCAGCATCTTGTGCCCCTGTGGTGGAAGAAGGATAGTGTTTTCCAGCTTGTTAAAGCCTTACTCATTCAAGGTCTATGAAATGCTACATAAATGCAAACTTGCTGTTGCCAGCAGATGAGATTTAAGGCATCTTTGCAGAGTGCCACAGCCTCTCCTCTGGTCTCTGCTCTCTCTTCTGTATGGTTTGACTTATGCTTTGAATGTTCTGATCTTGAGAATCCACCTTAGAGGACCCAGCACCAGACCAAATGTCAAAATTGTTCTCAGTAGAAGCATTTGCCTTTCGCTTCTGGCATGGCCATTCAGGCAAGCAAAGCAACCCTGTGTGCTCCTTGTCTTTGATATTTTGTAGTCATGCCATTATGGAATGTGGGTCTGTGGACTTTGTATGGTGCTTATGCATGAGCGGGGTTTTGTTTTGGTGTGAACGTAACACCCTTGGGACAGTTCTACCTTGTCTGTCTCCTGTTTGTTCCCACTATGGGGGCAGTTCACAGGGAGGAGGAATCCCATGTGTCCCACAGAACCAGTGCACCTGATGTCATCCCTGTGTGGTCAAGAGCTCATCTGTGGTTTTTGTTGTCTTCTACTTCTGACATCCACAAGACAACTGTCCTTTTTTTCCCCCTTCCCTTCATTTTCGTAGTTATCAGTTGCCTGTTGATTGTGCTACAATGTATGAAAGTCAGTGCCGGCCGTTCCCATTTTTAAGAGCACAGATCGTATCAGTCTGTGCCTTCATTATCTATTTCCTGGCTTTTGAAAGTTTGGATTTCTGACCGTAATAAAGCACCCAGTAGCACAGGACAGCTTTGTCAGTGCAAAGTTCAAGTTGGTTTTGTTGGTGGATATCCCATCTTGACAAAGAAGTTGAAAACACATAACAAATTATGAAAGATTGCCAGTGAGGTTTTGGAAGGGGAAGATGGCTGAGGTCAAAGATAATTTGCTGCTATAGATTGATAATGAAACACAAACCATTTAGTGATGGAGCAGCAGACAGATTCTTAAATTATGTCTTGTCTCCAAAGTGGGATACTCATGCTGTGAGTTAATTTCTTTTTCTCTAGATTAAACTTGGTACAAATGCACATTTTTCTGTGCCAAAACAGGCAGTTGTACAAGAGGATGAGGAGGCCCTTTGCGTCTGTGCGCTGTTAACATTTGACAGGTTTGTGTCAGCACATGAGATTCCAGCAGTTAATTCCAATAACATCCAGGGTCTTGCTTGTCTTTGAGTTCTTGAGCAACAAATCCATTGGTGAATCAACTTGAGAACCACTGTCTTTTTTAGCCTTGGTGATTTAAAGTAAATTGACTTGAGCTTTTCCATTAGAGACCCCAGCAGAGAGTGAAATGAAATTAATTTCAATAAGTTCTCAGATATCTTCTTCTTTGGAGAGGTGAGTACTAGACAAGCCAAAAGCATCTTGCTTGTCAACTTCTCACCCTGGTACCTTTCCAAATAAGTGGGTTAAACTTTTCACCCTAGCTTTTTGCAATTACTTTTGTGTTCATGTTGCAGCTTCTTTTGACAGCTCCTTAGAGAACCAATGGAGTAGGGAGTGCCAGCTGTTCACAGTCAGGGCATAAAAAAGAGTCTCATGTGTTGAATATAGAGTTGGAACTCCGACATAGGCATTAAGATACAGGCAGTGGAAGGTCATGGGAAGTCTCCTATCTATGATCAAACCAGCTTCACCTTCCTTTTTGAGACGAATTTCCTCTAAATATCTAAAGTTTACTTCATAACGGCTGCATAGTCCGAGCATTTCCAAAATTTGGAATATTATTTGTGTGTAAATGGCCAATTCTTTTATAAAAAGAATTGGGGTTGGATGTACTGAACAAATTCACCACAGGCAGTCTTTGAGCAAATTACTTGATTTTTTTACTCACAATTGACATGAAATTGGCAAACATAAACACTGTGATCCAAGTCAGGAAACTATGTTATCCTTAATCTAAACAAACAAACCAACCTTCCCTATATCCAGAGAAACTTCTCAGACGATAAGCCATCAAGTCTAAATACAGTCCCAGATTTAAACAGGAAACTGATATTTTTGTAGTCACAGTGGCTGCCTCCTCCCATGTCCTCGTGCTCAAAACCAAACGTTTCCAATAGATGTGTGGAATGCTTGTTAAAGATGCTGTTCTTTTAAGTCAACTTGGTATCTAGGGGTAAGAATTTCATTATTTTGGTCTGTTTCAATGCTCTGTCTTGCTTTCAGCCACGTTTACTAAAACCAGGGGAAGAGGTTCTCCATGAGCCTGTACCTCTGCTGACACACAGGGTGCTCTGTGCATCCCTGGCTTGTCATCTTTGCATCTGTGAGCTGGCTTGTCATCCTTGCTGCCGGTGAGCTGGCAACTGAGGCTCAGACATGACCTTGAGCCATTTTCTGTAGCAGGTAAAATGTGTTTGATGTGTTCAGCTGGGGCTGTTGCAGTGCCAGGCACACGGGGCTGGGGGTGTCTGTCTGTCCTTACCCTCTGCTCCGGAGAGGCGCTGTGCCACTTCACCGTGGTCACTTGGGTGGTGGGAGAATGACACAGATGAGTCCTGTCACCCCACAGGGCTGTGAGGTTTTGTTCAGGTGGTGTTTGCAGTCCCTAAATAAAGCAGCAATTGCAGGAGCTTTCTTAGTGAGTGATTCCAATGTGCTGCTCACTGGGCAGAGGAAAAGGCTTTCTCACACAGCCATGAGTGCACAGCACAGTTCTGGTACCCAGGGGCATCCAGGCTCTCCATGCGTTGTCCATGAACCCTCTTCCTCCCATAGTTCTGTAGTGTATCTGCCTGGGTGCTGAGAGATTGGTAAAAGTGCCTTTTCTACCTGATCTGGAGCATTGTCACACCATTGCTCTCTCTCCCCTCTACTTTCACCCTCATAACTTCTTTCCACCAGAATATTTTAAGTAACTAAACTGGTAAAAACTTAGTATTGAATAAATACGAAAAGACAAAGCTATATCCCAAGCAGATCTGCTCTGAAAAGGAAGTTCTAGAGAGTAAACGAAGTATTCTGAAAAGGTCTTCTCCCCTTGTAAATAGTGTAATTTTAAAACATCCCCATGTTAAAAGTAAATGGTAAAATGACACTAAGAGGAATTTGTGAAGCTGAAATGATAAAAGCCCCTGCAGCTGTGAAGCAAAACTCAGTTTAGCAAGACAGATTTCTCTTCCAGGCTTTTGTACAGTAAGACCTGGTACATGGTTATGCTTAAATTTACATGGGAGTGAGCTGTGTCAGAAACTTCATTTAGTGGTGAGTTTGTTTTTATTTTCCAGAACAGCTATCTCTATTTTGGGTACTAAGTACTTGACCCTGGTGACTAGCACTGAGCTATCATTTTTCTATATTGTGGAGATGCAGTTTCATTTTTGCCTCTGGCATAAATGCCTCATTTCAAGATTAAATAATTGCAATAATTTGTACATTGACTTTGAGCTTCTGAAGGGAGAAAATAGTAGTGCAGCAGTTTTGTGGTCTCAGCATTTGAAATAAGAAGGAGTAACAGGAACCATACATAGTCCCTTGATGAAATATTTTGTATTCCTTTTAAAAACATGTTCAGCTGACCCTTCCCTTCAACTTTATCCTTTCTACCCTCTTATCCACCATCTGTCAAGGATGTAAAACTTACATCCTTATTTTTGGTAGTTCCTGTGTGGTTTTTTAAAAATGTGTGCATGGCAGTGTCAATGTGGAGGCAGCAGTGGCTCCTGTGACTTCACTAATGCTGCATTAACCACCCATGTGAGCTAGAGCAGTGTGTGGTGCTGTCCTGACTGTTCCTTGCATGCACCGTGGGGATAACTGATAGCTTTCTGTACAAAGTGTTTGGATCCATGCATGGAAAGAGCTGAGAGAGAGGCTAAGCACTGTAGTTTGTGAGTGGAAAATTGACCTCTAGTTAGCCTCCCCCTTCTTCTAAGTATACACTGTGTTTTGTTTGATAGTGGAAATCTAATCCTTTGGGAAGCACAAATTCCTATAACAGCTCTGATATGTATAAATAAACCCATATTCCTCATTACAAACAACATCAAAGCAATCACAGTATGGATTAAAATACACAACCCACCCTCCTCCATACTAATATGCAGCAATGCAGAGTTCAAATGAAGCCATTAGCAGTATCTCCAAGTATTTGGCAAAAGCAACCACACTTGTGTAGCTACAGGCGATGAAAGTCCCTACTACAAAAAGGGAGGGACAGGGGGAGTAGCCTGCATTGATCTAATTGGTCAATGAAGCACAAAGAATGTAAAATCTCATTATATATCACCAGGAAAATTTGGCTTGAGAAGTAAAGAATATGAAACTGATTTGTCCATGGGTGGGTTATTAGTGTCTTTGAGTCTTCCAACAGGAAACAGGATTTGTGAAAACATCTTAGAAACACGCACACGCACATACACGCACGCACAGAGGAATATATATATATATATAATATATCTGTGTGGATACATAGGCACACGCATACATATAGCCAGATCCTGAAACTTCTCAGCCCTTACCCAAGGTGTGTTTCCGTGAGATACTTCCTGATAGGGAGAAATTGAAGATTTTGAATTTTTTTATTTTTTTTTAAATTTGGATTGCTGATGCCAGTCACGGCCTGAAAGCAGTGTGTGGGTGTTCCAGTGTTACTAAACCCAGACCCATTGCCCCTGGCAGTGCAGCTCATGCACGTAACAGCTCTTCGTCCTAAAGATCTGCTTAAAAATGGAGACCTAAAATAACTTTTTGTAGCTTGCTTTTTGCCCTTATCTTTGAAGACTTTCAGGGATTCATGTTACATTTTTGGAATTTCTCTGAAACCCAGGGTAACTTAAAACATTTATATTTCAATTTAGGCCAAGTTTCTGTCCCAGTCAGTGTCTCCAAAAGCTGAAGATATAAGAAAAGTGCCAAATAAAAACTACAACACATCCCCCCCATCACCAAAGATTTAAAAATCAGCCAAGACAACCCCAAAAAACCACAAACCTAGCACAATACACAAGCAGCCACCCACAAAGCCCCAAAGCTAAATAGCTAAATAAAAGGGGAGAGGAAGAGACACAAGCACTGAGATGAAGAGACTAGTTCAGTCTTGCAGGTGGCCAGTAGCAGGAACAAAGGAAGAAGTCATCCTACTTCTTCCTCACAGAGTAAAACAAAAGGTTTCTGAGTCTCCAGAAGTTTGTAGAATCAGGAGGGATGGCATTTGGAGAAAATGAGTGTTAATACTGCAGATGCAATTAGTGATTTGGCTCTCAATTGCTTATTTTCTAATAAATATTTAATGTTGGCTGTGTTCCAGCTGCATTCTGCTCTGCCCCGGCCAGACTAGTATAGGCTCATTTTTGTTGGCCACTTTTGCATCTGTCCACCCTGGTTCTGCCTTGCTCCTTTCCCTTGAGCTCTGCTGTGACAAAAGTTCCCTACCTAACTCATCTTCTGACAAAAGTTCCCTGCCTAACTCATCTTCTACTCTGGTTGAGGGTGTAATGTGGATTGTGGTCGTATCAGCAGTGACTTGATGAAGAGGAGGAAGATCTTGTGACTCTCAGCAGTCAAGGTGAGCACAGTCAGATCCCACAGTTCTGACTGGGTGCTGCATGCAGTAAACTGGCAAAAAGATCTTCCTTTCTCCCCAAAACAAGAAGCACATATCTGCTGGTCCCTCTCAGATAATGCTAACCCTCCAGGTCCCATCCTGAGCTATTTCTGAGCAGTGACCACATTTGCCATGTTCAAATAGAGTCTAAAACCAGCAAGACTTTGTGTTTAAGTCCAGATCTGCACAAAGAAAAAATGTGCATCTCTACTGCTGACAGTGGCATTGAACTACCCAGGGGTTGTTGATGCTTCACAGCTACTTGGAGAATTCTCTGCTCAGTGGGGAAGGACGCACTGGAACACAGAGCAGCTCCAGTGCAAGGTATTTTCTCTTTTCTGGAACTAAATCCCTGGTTGCCATTGCCCTGTGCCTGTCCACAGCTCATTTGTTTCTGAACATACAAGTCTGCTTCCTCTTTCCAAAAGTCAGGTGATTGGAATTCACTCCCAGAGTTGAAAGAGTGCTGGTTTTTCAGTCTGTGCCAGAGTTAGAAGTCTGTTAGGTGGTTTTTGGCTTGCAGCTCCCCATTGCCATTGTTCTCAGCAACGGTGAAGGCACTAGGAGTGCCTCAGTGGGAGATACTGCACAAGGGAAACTGATGAATTGGTATGTAGAAATTAATTATTTTCACCAAGTTGTAAATAAATAAAAATAAAACATGAGGAGACAGGAAAACACATGGTGCAGGTGGACATCCCAAGGACCAGATTTTTGATGAGGCAAGTGTCATCCCTGAAACACACCCTTTCATTCGGTGCTTTCCATAAAGCCAGGAGTGCTGTGCAAGGTGTAAGATTAAAAGGATAGCTGGAGCTAAAGCAGGAATGCTGAGCCCTTTTTGGAACAGGACTAGAATGTTTCACAAGTGTGGGGGCCCTGCTATTTGAACCAAAGGCTTTCTAACTTCAGAAAAGAAGTTAAATATTTGTGTCCATTTGCCAGCCTGCAGGCTGGTGATTATCATGAAAATAAAAATCATTGGCAGTTACTGAGGTTGCTAAATGAGAAATTACTTAAATACCATGCAGAGTTGGCAGAGGTCTGTGATAAAGGGTAGAGGGGGTATCTCCGCAGCCCAATCATGTTTTAGCTGGTACTGGGAGATTAATACCTAGACCCCTGCAGGTGCCACGTTTTCAAGACCTGGATCTCAGCCATCATTCTCTGAAGCTGGACTTGACCCTTGAGTGAGAGGCTGGAGGGAATGGTTTCTACGCATGAGCTATGAATGCAGCACAGTGTCTCATTCTGAGTATCTGCTGTACTCTTGCAGCAGACTTCTTAAATGAAAAGGCAGAAGGTAGCTAAAATAGACTGTCTAGCCTTTTTATGAGCTGCTTTGTTTTAAAGTTGGCTGTAGGAGTGAGTGGAATATTAGCTGTGGTATGTTGAGGTAGCCTGCATCTTGACCACACCACCAAAAAAGTGTGCTCAAATACTTAGTACAGTTTGCAAAGAGAAGACAGTGACTGCAGCACCAAAATCAGATGTTACACTTCTTTTTTTGTTGTTTATTCCATTGCAAGGAGTGACCTCTTAGAGGAGAAGCACTTTTGCATTGCCCATGTGTGAACTCGTAGAGGAGGTGTGTGAGCCTCCAGACACTGGGGGAAATAAGAAGTGCCATGAACAGGGCATTGGGAGCCACTGAAACCGTGGCTTTGGTTAGGAAGCTCTCCCTTGCCCCGAGTTGTGTGCTTTTTCAAGAATTCAAATGACAAGGCAGCTAAGTAATTTGCTTTCATTAACCACAAGCTCTAGGAAGAACAAATTTAAAGAATACAAAATTTCCTAAAATTAATGTCAAATAAGATAAGGGTAATAATATATCTGAGGAATATTTGTTAACTGGTAGTCTCTTCTCCTGATACTCCAAAAGCTGCGTCTGATACCCATGTCTCAAACTATGATCACAAGAATTTCCTGAAGCCGTGTAGTACTGAGTGAGGGAAATATATTTGTTTTTCTCTTTGGTAACAGTCTGTTGTTGTCAAGATGTTTTTTTCATTACTGTGTCAAAATGACTTTTAGATCCTGGACATGCTTGGTGTGAAGTCTCGTGCTAGTCTGACATGTGGCATGCAGGTTTGCCCAACTACAACAATTCCTCAGATTTTTCTAATGTGTTACAATGAGGTTTTTTAATTGAATGAAACCACATAGATATGACAAAAGGTCTTCTGTAGTCTGTGATGATACTGCAAATGCTCTTCCTCTTCTACTACTAAATATTTTGTCAAGTGTATGAAAAGGTGTGGGGCTATGAAGAAAAACAAGATTTCAGAGTGGGTTGTCACCTATTTTTACTTCAGAATATGCTTACAAAGACGATCTAGAAAGATGCAGCTTTAGGCTACATGTGGGAGACTTTACTCCTGTGGAGTAGTAATTACCTTTAGATAGCAAAACCAGACAGAAATTTTACATTGTTAACTATTCATAACCTTTAAACAACACTTGGAAATATATCTGAAATCTAAATTTACCCTGTTAGTCTAAGTTCTGAAGTACTTATTTTTAATCTGGAAAAGAAATTAGAAGTTCTGTAATTTGCCATGGTGCAGCTTTTTTTTCCTTAATCTAATTATATCAATCTTAACAAAAAAATTTAAACATTTAAAAAGGCTTTTTTTTTTCCTCTCATGGTTATGTTTGAGACTTACTAACATAATTGTGCCAAAACCAGGGTTGCAGTTTCTTGTTTTATAACAGCGTTGCTGTTTTCAGGGCTGGCAGATTGTCTGTTCGCAATGGATTCCATATGTGCTGGAGACCACAACGTGAAGGGATTTACAGAGTGCGAGCTGGAGTGCAGCTAGTGGAGGTGGGAAGCCCTCATCTCCTTGTTTTTTAGTTTAAAAGGGCTTCATTGAACAGCAGTCACAAGGATCCCAGAATGGTTGATGCAGGAAGGGACCTCTGGAGGTCATGTCCAACCCCCACACTCAAGCAGGGCCACCTAGAACTGGCTGCCCAGAGCACAGAACTTGTGATTATCTCCAAGGATGGAGACTCCCCAGCCTCCCTGAGCAACCTGTGCTATGGCTTGGTCAGCCTCACCGTGAGAAAGTTTTTCCTGATGTTCAGAGGGTATCACCTGGGGTGGCGTCTGGGTTCGTTGCTGCTGGTTCTGACACTGGGTACTACTGAGAGAGAAGTGGTGTGGCTTTTTTACTCCTTTCCTGCAGGTATTTACATACATTCAGGAGATTTCCCCCTGAGCCTTCCCCAGGCTAAACAGATGCATCTCGTTCAGCTTTTCTTTTTCATAAGAAAGATGTTAATCACCTTTGTAGCCTTTTGCTGTACTCACACCAGCACATCCCCATCTTTTTGTGCTGAGGAGCGTGGAACTGGACACAGCACTCCAGGGGAAACCTCATCAGTGCTGAGTAGGGGAGGATTGGCTCCCTTGCCCTGCTGGCAGCCCTCCTTCTGATGCAGCCCAGATAACCATCACCTTCCTTGCAGCAAGGGCACATGTTCAGCTTGGTCTCCACCAGGACCCCCAGATCCTTCTCTGCCAAGCTGCTTTCCAGCTGGGTGGCACCCAGCATGTGCAGGTGCCTTGGCATTGTTCCTCCCCCACTGAAGGACATTGGTACAGTCTGTGTAGATTGTCATTGACCTTGCCACAAAAAAGGTTAAATGAAAAAGTAGTGTTTTGTGGGCCTCGAATTCTGCGCAAATGCTTTGTCCAAGGGTAATCAAGCTGCCTGTATTCATAGGATGTAGTGTGCATTACACCCACAAAAATAAATGAATGACCAATAGATGTAGTTCTTTACCATATTTCTGTCATTTTAAGCAGTTCACACCTTTCAATTGTTTTGGAAGTCTGAAACTGGAATGCAGAAGAATGTGCTGTTCTTGTGTTTCAGGGTGGCTCAGTCTTAGGTTGCTTTGCTTCACCTGGACTTTATTCACACAGCACTATAGATGAGAGAGGACAGGACAAGTTTCAGGTTTTACACTGAAGCAAGTTCTTAGTCTGTCTGGCAGTACAGAAAGGCATGTGCTGGCAGAGGAGGAAATGAGAGCAAGCTGCAAGTTTGATGTGTAGGAAAGGTTCTTGAACTGTCTCTTCCAGTGGCTGAAAATGATCATGAAGTTGCTGGGCTATTGTGTAATAAATTTATAACCTCAGCTGTGTTAAGAGAGGCGAACAAGCATCCTAAACCTTTACTGCTGGCTTCAGTTTTCTCAAGTGGAGCCAAGCATTCACCTGGGGAAAAGGAGATTTAACACTTCTTTTAGATACCTGTGGAACAACACTGACTTTTGTAGCTATTAATCCAAAGCAAGAGGAGAATCAAATTGAAGAATTTTTTCCTAGGCATAAAAAAATAGTGTTGCACTGTTTGCAGTGAAATCCAGGAGAACCAGTTTCTTGTATTCTCATACCCCTCGAGAAGCAAGCAAAGAGAGCTGGAAGTCTTCATATGCATTTCTAGAGGTACTAACTTGAGAAGAAATAATACTGTTTGAATTACCGTACTTCAGTTTTTCTTGGCTGAAAAATCCTAAGATTCCTTTTTCTTTTCGCACAAAAGTATTTTCAGGAAACATTCTTTGATTATGTAACTGTTTTCACAGAAACAGCTTTAGACTAATTTTCCAGTAGAATATGATTTCTAATATTGGGTATCTGACTCCTGAGGAGACTGCTGTGAATAGCCTTGCAACATCTTCATTTCTGCCATTGGCTTCTTCTAAGCTGAGAATAGACTTGTCTCTAATTCCTTAAGAAATGAGAAAAAAGTTTGCATTGCCTTCATTCTGTGTTACTGAGATGAACTGATTTTTTTTTGGTTGTTTTGTTTTGTTTATGTCTTAGTTCAGGATTTCAGGAATTTCATGCAGAATTTTATAATTTTTTTGTGTGTTCTTATAGGCATCTTACTGGTGATTCCTTAAAGCTTTTTTGTTGTCAGAAGGTCCATCAGTTTTAAATAAAGCTTAAGTATGTGTTTCTGATTAATTAAAAACTTTCTGTACAAGTATTTGCAAGTAGACTGATAACATGACTGCAAGCAGTTTTGTTTAATTTTGAATACGTGATTTTATACTGCTAAAAAAAAAAAAAATCAGCAGTGTTATGCCATATATTCCTAAAGATAATGGCATGAACAACTGCATGGTAGGGTTATGTCTTTATGTTCCAACCCTTAACATTCTATTGAGTTGCTTTAAGAGATGAAAGTTGCATCCAGGCTGGATCATGTTGTGCTCACTGCTGCACATGGATGTCATATTTGGTGGAGTTCCTTCAAAGCCTGGAGTATTGGACAGCATTGGCTTGGCCTTTTCACCTCTTATTTCTCTATCTATTGAAAGTATTATGAACTGAAAAATGTCATGTCCAGTCTAGAAGCAAACTGTCTACTGTTAATGTGAGTTTTGGGTTGGCATGAATCAGTTCAAGCTTTCTCTCCTCTTGCACTTGAGAGTTGTATTGCTTGAAGAGACATTTGTAAGACCTCAGCAAGGAGCAGTGGGTGTAGCTGCTGATCTCCTGTGATCCCTCTCTTTCCTATAAGAGCCTGAGTATCTGCTAAAATCATATTTGACCTCGGGGCCTTGAGGATTCCAATTTGGAGATTTTTCTCCTCCTAATTAGTATCAGAAGGTAGGAAATAGTTTCCTCAGATGATCATTTCTAGCCTTCCTTTCTAAGTTAGCTTTGCTTCTTACTCCTTTCAGGACTTCCTATTAAATTACTGAGTTAGAACTTTAAAAGGGCATGTGGGCTGAGGCCAAATTCCATCTGGTCCTGGCTTCCAACTCCAACAGTGAACCAAACCAGGTATCTATAGGAGAAGCTGGATGTGCATATGCTGTTTACCTGAATAGCTCTCTCATCTTTCAATTATTTTTAAGCTCAGGGGCTTTCCCTTGACGTGGCAGGGCAACAATTGGTCCATATAGTGTGGGTGCCTGGGAGATACAAGTTGACTCATCAGCATTTCTGTCTTTGCCCTTTACCTATATTAAAATACACTGTTAGAGGAGTGTGTTGTGGCTCACATGAAATGCTTTATTGGTTTCATCTATTACTCCATCACTCTTGCTCTAGGGTCATTGTTTAACCTTTGTCTTCCAGTGGAATTTCTGTGCATGACACTTGTGGTGACTTAGGGCATAAGGGATCATTACTGTGCTCTTTGAAGCACTGTACGTGCCTAGCACGGTGTGAAGAGCTACAAGTGACTTCAGATAATTGCACTGTGGTGAGGCTGAGAAAAAGAATATGTTATGATTCTCCAGGGCAGTGCTAAGAAGTTGAGTTCTGAGCAAGAGGTCCCACTGTGCTGGACAAAACACCAGCAGCTGAATCTCAGTTTGCTGTGGACGGAGGCTGGCTGCAGGAGACCTGGCATTGTAAGGCCTCTGGAGGGGGGCATGACTCCACCAGTGTTTCTCAATCAGTTGTTCAGAAGCCTCTCATTGGCTGTGACATAAAAGATTATTTTTGAAAAAACCACTAAAATCCACGTATTTTGGGGTAAGGAAACAAAAAGGATTAAAATAGCAGTAGTACATACTACATTTATCTTACTTTGTATTTCCGTGCAAGTTAATGGTAACGTTGGACAGGAGACAGGTTTTTTCTCTGGAAAGATTGACCAGTATTGGTGCCACTTTCTGTGTCAAGATCTATTGTATCTGCTATTTTTGGCATCCTTTTGACTTTTTAAGAAATTCCAGTTGGCTGCTGAAATTGCTGATTGGTTTTTTGGACTCAGTAGTTTACCACAAATTTTTTTTCATATCAACCTCATTGTGTTTCTTTTCATGTCTTTCCTTCATGTTGTACGTATACATCATAGATGGCCTTGCAGTCCCAGTGTCACCAGCAGAAGAACAACGTGTTAGATATTTACATGGTGTGCTATTTCCACAGACTTTTAGTGATCTGTTGAGTTGAGAAGTGTTTGCATTTGGAAAGGAGAGAAGATGTTACTGGGTTATTTCAGTCCCTTGGAAGAAATGGGAAATCAGGAGAGAAGCTGGAAGAAATTAAGATACATGAGTTTAAAACTTATTCCTGTGAAAAGTTTAAATTCTTCTTCACTTTTCCCAGACTAGTTAGCTAGAATTTGGAAAGGCATATTGTTTTCATAATGGGTGTTAGCTAAATTTCAGAGTTGTTGCATGCCCCTTTAAACTCACAGTGGTCAGAATTTGAGAATGAAAAAGTATTTCCAGAAGGTAAAATTTCTCTCAGGTGCGTTAAATAAGCAGCTTCTACCTAAAAATAAAACTGGAATACTAATTCAGTAGTTTCTGCTTGCTTTAGGGGCTAGCCACCAGTTGCCATAAATTATTTTTGTGTTTTAACTTTTTCCCCTTTTAAGTAGTTTTTAAGCATGTGATCGTGTTCCTGCCTATGAGAGGTAAGTGTTGACCAGCTGCACTCTTAATCCTCTGATATCCTGTAAGCAGAAAAAAGTTCTGGAAATGTCAGGCTGATGTAACTCATGGAGAGCATTAGCTACTCCTAGAAGAGGCTTGTAAAACATAAGCAGGTTCAAAATCACAATCATGTTAACACAGCCTTTCCAACAAGGAGTTCATCCAGCTATCAGTGTCTGCTAGAGCCTATTTCATGTGCTTGCATTTAGGAAAGTCTGTCTGAAAATGCAACACGCCCTGTGGAGCTAAAAAGATGTTGTGAAGTCCTAAGAGAACACTAGGTGTGACGGTGATTTGATGTGGAAAAATATGAACAGATCAACACTGCAAATAAATAACATCTTCACATGGTGATAATATGAGCACAAGGATAAGAATATGTTTTTTTATGTTATTCCCAGAGAAAATGGGATATTACTATAAAGTACCACTTTTTATTCTGTAGATTTTTATTCTGTTGCATTTGTCATATTTGTAGGTTGGTTGGGTTGGTTTGTGGGTTATTAACAAGTCACTACTTAACTATCTTACATTCATTTAAAAGTGTAGATTTTATTTTGCATGAGCCAGAACAAAGTAATAAAGAAAATATGTTGGAGTTGTTGCCTTTGGAGCAAAGTTTTAGAGTATTCTGTCAAGAAGCTAACATTGCTAGATTATAGAGAATTTTTTAAGGCTGTCAGAAAAATGTTTGAGTGTGGGCTCTTTTACCAATGGCTATAATTTGGTATTTCACACCACCTCCTTTGTTTTGCCTGTCTAAGGACTGGCACATCTGCCCTGACTGCTGTGGCAGGACACCACCACAGATTCAAATGAGAGCCAAGCATCGGGGGTGGTTTGCCACCACTGCTGCGCTTTACTTTAGGAGACTGCAAAGGTACTTCTGAAGGAAGATTATCAAAAACAAAAAAAAAGAAAGAGTATTGACATCCTCTTTGGAATTTTCTTTGCTGTGCATCTCCAAGTGGCTTTTGTATTATGAGTGAAAATACAGCCCATCTGTGTAGCCATAGAGAAGGATGTCAAGATGCTGTGTCTTCAGCAAGGTAAAATGACAAGTGAGAAATATCTCTTAAAGAAAGGAAAAGAATATGAGAGAAAAGGGTGGTGATGAGCCACTATGTGTATTTGCAAACAACAAATGGTTATTCACAGTTCAACAGGGGTAGTGCACTCACAGTATTGTAGGGATTCATTCTCTGTGTTCTCTTGGTTCGGAGCTTGCTCTGAATGTAGGTGGGTGATGATAGTTTGAGGCTGCATCCAACCAAGCAATGTAAGAATTCAGAAAAAAATGAAATAGATCTATGCCGTCATCAAAACTTGTCTGAAAGAAGAGCCACAATAGTACATGTATGACTAATCCATGAAATGTAGTAGCAATAGAAACCTGATGAGGGTTTATGAGACACCTTTGTGTTGTTTATGAGGCAGCTTTTACCAGGTAGCCAAAATATCGTCAAGTGGGACAGAACTATGGACAATGATGATGAACTGCTTTACAAATTCTTGAGTATACTCAAGTGTTGGAGGCAACAATTTGCTAAGAGACTCAAGCAGCCCATCTTTGTGGAAAATGACCAGATATGTCTGTTGACCATCCATCTCTTCTCTTTTGATATATGGGTTCTGTTACTGTTTGGTTGAATGTTATTCCCTTCTCTGCTTGCCAGTATCTGCCAATACATGCCTTCATATCTGACATGAAGCCCCTTCAGACATCTAAAAAAAAAAAAAAAAAAAAAGATGTTCCCTTTTATCCCAAAGCATTGATGAAAGGTGGCTGTGTTTCAGCTGTTGGAAATATTAATGAATGGCTTACACTCAGCTGAATATAGACTGGGGTATAGACTGCTCACAGCTGCTTCACTCTTCTCTTTTTGGGGCAGGCTTCTGTACCCATAGGAGTTTTCTATGTCATTCCATTTTTCTTTGTCTTTTTCTTCCCCTGCTGACTTTGCTGTTTTCTTTTCCATGCTACCTACCCGATGTGTCTCAGAAGTTCCTTCTTGAGCTAGAGAAGGCTGGGTATGTTCACTTGAGCTGCCATTCCAGAGTCTGCTGGTGAAAATCCTTGGAAGCCCTTCAGAGAAGGGTTGAGGTTGGAAGGGAGCTCTGGAGCTCAGCTGGCCCAAGCCCTGCTCAAGCAGGGTCACCTGGAGGTGGGTGCTCAGGGCCATGACCAGATCACTTTTGAATAGCTCCAGTGGTGGAGACTCCACAACCTCCTTGAGCAGCCTGTTCCAGTTCTCAGGCATCCTCACAGCAAAGTGCAGCTTTCCACAAGATCTGCCAGACTCACAGAGCTACAAGCCCACCACGAGTCTCCTGAACGTGCCAGTCATGTCATTTTACTGTTGCCAACCTGCTATGTCTGCTCACGTAGTGATTTAGCTCGGCCCAAGAATTGATTTCCATTTGACTACATCTTTGTCTTTAGCAATCAAATAAATTTTGTTTTATCTTAGTGATTGAAATAGAGGGGTAAGGTCTTAGAGGTCTCTTTGTTGTTCTGTCAAAAGATGTCCTGTATCTATGCTGAATAGCTGTTTTTTTTCATAAGTGCACCTGAAATACTGCTTGACTACATGAATCATGCTGATGTGTAGAATTTAATTGCATTGTTTTACTTTAATCTTCTTCAAAGAGCCAAGAGCTTTTGAGTGTTATATTTAGAAATATTTGTAAAATCATTTTGCATACATTGCAGCAGCATCTAAAAAAAAAAAATCACACCTTACCACCTTCTTGTGGTTTTGTGTAATTCAGTTCATTAAGGCGTTTGATGTTGATTTCACTTTGCCCACAACTGATTTTAGCTGAGCTTGGCAGGGCCTCATTAGGACATTTGTCATTGAAGTCTTGAGACTAATCAGGGGCTTTCAGTGTGTGACGCTGTTCAAGGGGAGCTTTCAGTGTTTCATGTGTAAAGCACAACACATTTAGTGTTTCATTTATCCTTTGAGATCCATTTATCACTTACAGAGAAGGAAAGAAAACCCTGAGTAGAGTAAAGCCTATTCTAGTCAATTTGTGCTAAATTATAAGGATTGCACCTTAAAGTCTTCCCTTTTGTATGCAGTCAGCAGATCTGAGTTGTCAGATATGAAAAGATGAGTTAATATGGTATTTTATCATCTTTCTTGTCTTTCCTCCATGTTGTACGTGTACATTATAAAGGTTCTTGCAGTCCCAATATCACCAGCAGAAGAACAACATGGTAAATACTTACATGAGCTATTTCCACAGACTTGTAGTGGTCTGTTGAGTTGAGAAGATATTTGAATTTGGAAAGGAGATGGTAAAGATCTTACAGGATTATTCCAGTCCCTTTGAAGAAATGGGAAGTACTGATTGAATAGCAGGAGTTGTGCTTTTGGCCATATTGTGAGGCCTGTTTGTAGATTTTTACTTTGAATCCTTGTGGTGTCATTTGGTATGCTAGAATGGAGCTGGATCTCTGGGAAGGTGGATGGCAGCAAAATTTGGAGTAAAGACTGTGTACATGTACCTGTATTGACCTGCATGTGACACCTCCCTGTTCAAGCTTTGCCCTGGCTCCTACTAAAGATCATCTCAGGGAGAGAATTAGCATTTCCTGCCTGTTGCCCTGAGCTAACTACCACTTAGAGGGCTTGATTGCTCTCAGCACAGAAAAATCCTCCAAGTCAGAGCTGCCCTTTCTGCATCCAAGGGAAGCCTGCTTGGATTTGTAGGTGTTCTGCCCGTAGTATTGGAGAGGAATGTTTGGGAGAGGGAGACAGCAAACATTTATTCCATAATTTTCTTAGCCAAAATATAAGCTATTAAACATTTTATTGCTGTCTGATTCCACATTTTGGACCTCCTTTCCCACTATGTCGAACAGTGTGTAATTTGGGAGTGCTGCAGTACAGTCTCACCAGTAAGGTCTCTCTTCTCTTCCCCAGGCTGAGCAACACCAACTCACTCAGCCTTTCTTCATAGCAGAAGTCTTGCAGCCTCCTGATGATTTCTGTGGCCCTCCTCTGGGCTGGCTCTCAGTCTCTCCTGTCCTGGGACCCCCGGGCTGGCTGCAGCACTCAGGTGGAGCCTCTCCAGAGCAGAGCAGAGGGGGAGAATCACCTCTGTCCACTGCTGGCCATGCTGCTTTGACCCAGCCCAGGGTATGAGTGACTTCCCAGGCCATGAGCACACGTGGCTTGCCTATGGAGATTTTTTTCACCCACCAGCATGCCCACATCTTCAGCAGGGCTGCTTTCGATCCCATCGTACCCTAGCCTGTATCAATACCAGGGTTTGCCCTGAGCCAGGCGCAGCATCTCGCACTTGGCCTTGTTGAACCTCATGAGACTCCTGAAGTTCCACAGCTTGGTGTTGTCTGCAACATCCACAGATGTGCATGGGTTTCAATAAATGTGTCTGCATCCTTGGATTCAATCTTCACTTGTATATTTTAGTCAGCAGCTCTGGTATTCGAATTATACTTCTACTGTCCACTTCTGTAAAAGTAGCTGGAAATGTGGAAGCTTCATCCTCCTCCTGCTGTTGCACTGTTGTGAGGGAAATGCTGTCCTGTTTACTAAGTGTGGCACCAGTTTGGCTCCAGCACCTGAGTATGTGTGACGAACTTTTGAACCTGCAGTATTGCCTGTGGGACTGATAGTGTTCTAAATAAGTGAGCATTTGGAGTTTGCCTGGACATGATGTAATGACATAATTGCAGAACCATTTGGCTTTTAACCACCAATACAGCCTTTTTTTTTTTTTTTTTTTTATGTACTCTATTTAGCTTAACAGAATAAAAAGATATTAATCTTCAGTCTCTGCTATTCCATCAAGTAAGTTGATGGGCAGATACAAAGCTCCCTTGAAACTTAGTTTGCAGGAATGCCAGTGTTATTTTTAACTGTCTCCAGCAGGAGGCTTTTTGTCTGGAAGGAGTCCAGAGGTGTACATTTTAGCCTCTGTTCAAATTCAGGGCTGTTACAGGGATGATTTTTGTGCAGGGCATAGGTGGGTGCAGTTGTAGCAGTAGCTCACTGCTCACCTCTGCTGTTTGGCTGGTGGTAGCTGGAAAATCCACTGCATGTCCCTCGTGTGGGTTGGCCTCAGCTGGATGCCAGGTGCCCACCTAAGCAAGCAGCTCTGTCACTCCACTCCCCAGCAGGACAGGGGAGAGAAAATGCAATGAAAGGCTTGTGGATCAAGATAAGCACAGGGGGAGAGATCACTCAGCAGTTATAGGCACTTATTTGTCATAGGCAAAACAGGCTTGGGGAAATTACTTTCATTTATGGCCAGTCAAATCAAAATGCATACTGTTTTCACAAATCTGTAGAGTATTGTAAGGTTTTAAAGTGGAGATTTCATTCTTAAATTTATTTGGATTTAAAATAAACTTACTGAAATGTGTGCATGAACATACTGAAATTCACATGCTAGTTTAGAAAGATGTGGTAATTGTCATTGGTTAAAAAAAATTTTAGGTGCTTCTGCTGTTTATTGTATATGAACAGTGCCTTACATTTCTATTAAAATTGTGGTAAAAGTGATGGTTGATTTTGACTGACAGCATTTAGGCATTTAATGGTTTAATATTACACTACAATAGAATCACACATATTTGTAATTAAAAACAATTATTGCTCAAACACTTAGAAATTTAAAAGTTAGATCCTAAATCACAAAAAAATAGAAGCACTGCATGGTGAAGGGAGCATAATCACCTTCAAGGTATAGGTGTAATATGAGTCTGAATAAACAATTTCCAAATAATAGCAAAGAGGAGGCTATTTAAAATCTCAGTCACAGATCATGGAAAAGACATGCTGGGAATATTAAGAGCTACTTGCACAGCAGTAGCTATTCAAAACCCAATTGATATTGCTATTTTAATTGTACCTACATTAGAGAAGATTATTTTTTCCTTTTTTTTTTTTTTTGGGCATCCCGCAGGTCATAAATGTTGATGGAACAATGAGGAAAACCCTCTTAGAAGACAAGCTTCCACACATATTTGGGTTCACACTGCTGGGAGACTACATCTACTGGACTGACTGGCAGAGACGAAGCATTGAAAGAGTGCACAAGATAAAGGCCAGCAGAGACATCATTATTGATCAGCTGCCAGATTTAATGGGCCTTAAGGCAACGAGTGTCACCAAGGCATTTGGTAAGCATGGGCAACATAGCATGGGTCTGTAGGAGTCTTTATATGGCCTTGCTTTCATTAAGCAGCTGTTGATCACTTGTAATTGGAATAACTGTGATCTGATGTGTTTGAAAGGAAAATGACACCTATTGTTTCTAAAGTTGGGAAAATGCAGTGTTGCAAAAGAAGCTGCTTCCCGTTTTTAGTGATGTAAATATTCCAGAGCTTTCACTACACTCTTTGAATTTTTATGAGGATTTTATTGCTCTGTGCTACAGGAATCATTATTCTCCCAGAAATGCTCTATTCCCTGCTGCTCTTTCCTTCCAGAGCAAAGTCCCATGATGTCAGCAGAATTCTTTTCACTGTTGGGTGGTATAGGCACAGTCACCATTGCAACGCTGCCCCAAATCATGTGGCACTTATATATTAACTCTTAACACCTCAGTTGTATCTAAGTCTCAACAACTAAAACTTGTAAAGTATCAGCAGCTGGATCTCCATGTCCTTCCATTGCATCTCTGAAAGGTGGAGCTGGTATTTGAGGTCCTCTGCTGCACTGTGCTGCAAGTGTGTCACAGAACCTCCTGGCTTCAGTGCACCACAGATTTTCCAGCTACCTGGAACACCAGAATTTGGGCATAGCAATAAACAGATTCATTAGTCAGCTGTTAAAATTACTGAGAAGAGTCACAACGGAGAAATGGCATCGGTCTGAAATACGTATGCCCTAAAACAGGGAAAATGAAAAGAATCCTGGTTGAGACTGATCTTTGAGAATTTCTTTTTTGTGTGTGGTTAACATTCTTAAAATACCTAAATCCTTCGTTCCAGCAGATGGAGAGAGGCACTCATTTATGTGTTGGTCCTTACTTTCCCCTACACATTCCATCCCCATCACATGAAAAAATAAGTGTGACATTGTGGTGATCTTGTTGGAACTGCTTCTGCTAATGACTCTTCTCAGCTTTAAATTAAACAGGTGGGAAAGAACTGCGATTATCCAGCTCTTTTCTCACCCTTTTGTATCACTGAACATTTGTAAAAGCTGGTGGTTTCAAAGAGGTACAAAGATGGAGTACTTGGTGAAAAGTAGCTAATTAATTATCTGTCTTCAGTGAACGAATTTAATCTTTGGGGAGACAAGAAAGATCTGTTTGTAGATGGTATTTGTACAATAGAAGGGATAGGTCCACCTTTGTAATCCTGGTAATCCTGGGTAGACAGGAAGAATCCACTTGGAGTGCCTCTTTTTTTTTTTTTTTTTTTTTTTTTTTAAGAATTCCCTGCTGACAACTCATAGTGTTAACTTATTTTGGAAAATTATACTGTGTTTTTGCTCAACCTGCTGTGCTCCCCTCTCCCTTTTCCCTTCACAATGCACTAATATGTCTTTTCTTTTAGTTGTTGGGTTTTTTTGGTTTTTTTTTAAGGAACTAATTCAATGCACTAATATCTGTTCTGGTTTGTTGTTTTGTTTATTTATTTTTTCAAAGGAACTAATTCATGCGCAGAGAACAATGGAGGCTGCAGCCATCTGTGTTTCTTTACGCCCCAGGAGGCCAGGTGTGCCTGTCCCATCGGCCTTGAGCTGTTGAGTGACATGAAGACTTGCATCATTCCTGAAGCCTTCTTAGTTTTCACAAGCAGAGCAGCAATTCATAGGATTTCCCTTGAAACCAATAATAATGATGTTGCTATTCCTCTTACTGGAGTCAAGGAAGCATCTGCTCTGGATTTTGATGTCTCTGATAACAGAATCTATTGGACTGATGTTAGTTTGAAGGTATTACTGACGTGTGAATTCCTTGAATATAAAGCCACAGAGCAGTTACTTTGATCTAACAAAGGTCTCTGTTACATGATCTGTCCTGCAGTTGCCAGTGTTGTCATTGAATTGCATCCAAGGAGACCCTTGGAGATGAAGACAGTTGCGTTGCTGAATGCACAGCAGGGTGGCAGGCACCTTCCTGCTTCAAATAAAAATCCAGAGTGGTGTCTGCTTCTACCAAATGCCTAAATCTTGGATGCTGGATGTGTTGCATCCATATATGTATCTGCTGTAGAAAAGCTGAGTTTATGTCAGAGTACAGTAATTTAAACATTGAGCTCAGCAGCCCCCTGAGTTTTCTATCCTCTTCCAGTTTTGACTTGGAAGACAATTGTACTCAGTATTAACATTTGACAAGTGAACTTTGAATTGTTTGCTGTTAGTCTGTGGCTTCAGCTTGGCACAGAAAAAACTGGGGAACTTGTCCAGTCTCCTCCACACTGTATTAAGGGCCCACCTGCCCCCAGTTCTGTCTCAATGTGTTCCCCAGAACACATTTCCTGGGATGTTTGGTACACATCCAGGTGCATGCTAAAGTCAGGGTTGTGCTCTTCATCAGCGTTACTTGGCGTTTTGAAGTGAACTAAGTATTTGGTAGAAAATAACAGATTCACTTCACTGGAATTAAATTATTCTATTCAGACTCTTTATAGGTTTTCCAAGAGCAATCAGAGTTTCCTTGCCCATGTGCCCAAGCCATAACATGGCAAAGCTCACTTCTGGAGCCTGCAGGGCTCGGGCACTTTCCGTATCCTCTCTGTGAGCACTAATGAGGGCTGTGCTTCAGAGTGAGCAGTGCTGCTTGGGCTCTGGATCCCGTTCCTTCAGGAGGAGTGCCAGTGTAATAAATTAGTGCAGGGCAGACACAGTTACTAAATAAATCTCACACAAGCACGTGGAGAGCAGGAGTTATGGGCATCTTAACCATTTGTACTGGAAAGCACATCAGCTGCATTGGTAAATCTCAGTCTCACTCTGTGCAGGAGTGGAAAGCATTTTACTTGTTTGTTGCCTCCCAAATTTTCCAGCATACTGTATTTTCATATACATACCAGGTAACTTCCAGCACCTCTGGGTTGTCATTCCCCTTGTCCCCCACATCTAGCTGCTATGGGGCAGGTATTATAACTTCAGAGCTCACAGTGATCTCCCTTTCCTTCAGTGCCCACCACTTCCCTGCTCTCTGCATGCCTGTGGTTATAGGAGGACACATTTTCAAAAACTACACAATGTGATTTCAGGGTTTGACATGTACCTTTAAAAGTGTAAAATGTCTCTGACCCTTACACATCCATGTACCAAACTATTAAGAAATCAATAGCTGAAATATTGGCAGGCATGTAGAGTGATAGCTCAGGGTTGATAAGCAAGAGTGGGTATTTGGTCCTGGAAGTTACTCTTTACCTGGGGGTTGTTTCTGTGCTGTTAGCAGTGACTTACCCTGTGTACAGTCCTTGCCCTGTGACTTATTTTGATGAGTGTGCATAACTGAAATGTAAATGGGATTGGTAGATGTGCTCTGATGTAGACATGCTCCAGGTGGCTGATTATGAGAAACAATTTAATTTAGATGCCACTGAGATGTGTTTCTGAGACTTAAAACATTACAGGGAATTAAATAATTTTTTAAACCAGCTTCTTGTGTTCAGATAGAAGAGAGGGAGAGGTGTCAAGAAGAATATGCAGCTACATACTGCTTTCTGAAAATCATGTCCTTTTCAGATGCCTTGGCCATCAGGAACCGCTAGCTTTCTGAAAATTCAGGTGTTTTTCTCCTGAGAATTTCTGTATTTTTGACAACAGGAATTAGTTGTTTAAAAAGTAACAATGACTGGGGTTTTTTGTACTAATTTTGTTTTGTTCACTGAACTTCATGATAATTATTCCTTTTTATTTCACTGGGGTATCCATAAGCACTGTAACATTTTTACACCATTGTTTTCCAGACCATAAGTCGAGCTTTCATGAATGGGAGCTCTGTTGAACATGTGATTGAGTTTGGGCTAGATTATCCTGAGGGAATGGCTGTGGACTGGATGGGCAAGAACCTCTACTGGGCAGACACTGGAACCAATCGCATCGAAGTCGCCCGCCTGGATGGACAGTACAGGCAGGTCCTTGTGTGGAAGGACTTGGACAACCCAAGGTCTCTGGCACTTGATCCCACCAAAGGGTAAGGGACTCTGCTGCTTTTCAAAGCTTTATGTTGGTGTTCTTGTACGTAACAAGTTGTTTGGCACAACTCTGTTTCTTCAGAGTCTTTGAAAAGGTAATAAACCTTCCACAATCCTATGGGTTACAATGAAAAATTAATAATTGTCGAAAATACTATTCTGCCTTCGTGTTAAAAAGGGAATATTGTGATGCTGCACATAACCATGTGGGTTTTTTGGGTTTCTTTTCAAGTGCTGCAAAGAAATTTAGAAAGGCAAAGCATGCAGCTATACCTGGCTGATGTCCTGTTTTTGTTGCACTTCTCACTGCAGATACATGTACTGGACTGAGTGGGGAGGCAAACCCAGGATCGTTCGAGCCTACATGGATGGGACAAACAGCATCACTTTGGTGGACAAAGTGGGGCGTGCCAATGACCTCACTATTGATTATGTGGACCAAAGGCTCTACTGGACTGACTTAGACACAAGCATGATTGAGTCATCAAATATGCTGGGTAATCTAATGTTATATTACACCAGCCAGTACAGAAATGTGCACTGGTCATAGTAAAGTAATTGAATAATAAGAAATTTGAGCACTATAACTGATAGTAAATCTGTGTGTATATTTTCTTATAAAAGGAAATGGAGAGTTAAGTGTTTGAGAAAATTTTTAAAACCTTCATAAATTAATAACCATATGATGATTTATAATGGTGGTGAGATAAGATGTCATTTCTCTCTGTTGGTGTGAAACTGTCTCTGTTGTATGAAAGCAGAGATGGCCTCTGAGTTTTCAAAGTGAGGACAACTTACATTACATTATAATAATTACAACTTACAACTCATTATAAATCATCCCTGACATTTTACCTGAACACTAATATTCTGTTGAAGTACTATTTCTTATTTCTGGCTTCAGACCAGTTGTATTAGTTCTAAACCAAAATACTTCTTGTGTGTCTTGTACGCTGAAAGGTTATGCAGCTACTACTGCAGTGTGTTTTGGGTACAACCTCACACATTCTCAGGTGTTCCATTGGAATTTCATTTATACATACAAGGGGTGTGCCATGATTGACAATATACATAATTTCACTGCAACTAGGTTGTTTGTTTGTTTGTTTTATTCCATGAAAAGATACTTTTAGAGAGTGGGTTTTATGTAAGGTGTGATTGTGTGTGCATATCTTCAGAATTCTGAGTTTCTGAAGTCACTCCACCAGAGAATGCCACCAGGGTGGTCAGCCTCAATTTTCCCTTAGTGAAGCTGTGCTGGCTGTGTCAGATCATCCTTTGTCTTGCATGTGCCTTAGCATTACTTCTAGGAGGATCTGTTCCATGATCTTCCCAGCCACAGAGGTGAGGCTCACCTCTGTGAGGATCTGTAGTCCCCTGGGCCCTCTTTTTAAAAATAGGAGTGAGGTTTCCCTTTTTTCGTCACTGTCAACTTCATTGCTTTTCAAATACAATGGACAGTGGCTTGCCAGCCTCGTCAGCCAGTTGCCTCCTGACCCTGGGATACATCCCATCAGGCCCCATAGACTTGTGCCCATTCACTTTCATGTTGCACAATGTCTTTGTAGTCAGCAGATTATAAAGACTCAGGGAGACTTGCAACAAGTGGGCTCATCAGTTAAGGGATGAGCAAAGCACTCTGAAGTGGATGAGTGAATGCTGCTCCGGCCTAATCTTGGACATTATAAACAGCAGGGGAAAAAAAAAATCACACTTTTGGGAGCTTTTCTTCCACTTATTATGAAAATTCAGTTATACAGCTTATCTACTTCCTTCAAAAGAGTATTTCTCCTGAATTCATCACTACGGATCAGAATTGCTCTAAGTACCTGAGAGCACGCAGGTTATCTATACCCCTGACTTGGAGGATTTAGATGCCTGAAAGTTACATGGAAAGGTTGCCTCTGTATTTAGATCTGGTGACCTCATGTTCTGGTTTATGGTTATTTCATTCTTTCTCAAGTCTTGGTGAAATGGAAAGTGAGGTGTTCTGTAGAGTCTTGCACGGGATGTTTGAGACAGGAGGAGGTGGTGCTGCTAAAGGCTACATCTTCATTTGATGGCAGAGATTCGTAGAGGTTTATGCTTGAAAATGTTCAGGAAGGTGGTTTGCAGTAAGACTTTATCTTCTTCAGTAATGTATCTCTGTCAGAGACCATGCTCTAGAAGGTGTTAAATCTAATGTAAATGTTGCTAACTGAGCCGCTGAATGTGGGAGTATTGAGATTTCTGCCAAACAAACAGTTTCCTAAACTCCTGGGATAGCTGTATGTTAAATTGCACTGCAAAAGATTTGTTTCTTGAGTGAAGCACCATTATTTCTCATAGCACTTTCTCTGTGAATCTCAAGTTTGTTGTTGCTTTCATGCATATTAATGGGCTTTTTTATTAGCCTAAATGATTACTGGAGCTGATAGTATTTTTGAATATATTTTTCAGTGTCTATTTGGGTTGATAAGCATGAGACATATGAAATAGTATTTATTTAGATTACAATATGCTGGAATAATTTCAAATTGCTCTGTAGGCAAGAGGGTATCACGGTAGGGCTTTGGAATGCAACTGTTTATGTTACCTCTTGAGCAGATACTACTTAATAAAGAATCCCGTGATGCTGATTTGGAAAATGAGGTTTTGTTTTAAAAAAGAAGAAAAAGATTTTTCTGCATGCCAGTCACACTCTTCATTTTATGCCGTGGGAATTGTCCTTTAGTTGGTTATCCTTGTTTTTGCAGGACAAGAACGAGAAATCATAGCAGATGATCTACCTCATCCATTTGGATTAACCCAGTACAGTGACTACATCTACTGGACAGACTGGAATCTTCACAGCATAGAGAGAGCAGACAAGACCAGTGGGAAGAACAGGACCCTTATTCAGGGCCATCTGGATTTTGTGATGGACATATTGGTCTTCCATTCTTCTCGTCAGGACGGCTTGAATGATTGTGTGCAGAATAATGGCCATTGTGGTCACTTGTGCCTTGCCATCCCAAATGGATTTAGGTGTGGCTGTGCTGCTCATTACACCTTGGATCCCAACAGCAGGAACTGTAGTTGTAAGCCTTTTTATTTGCTATTGTGTTCTGCAGTGCTTGTGGCTCCCAGGTGCTAAAGGAAAGGGGTCCCAAGTATGTTTCAAAGGTTCTGATTTTAAAAGTGATCTTTGAATATGAGGACAGAGTATGGAATTTTATATCCATTTTTGTGACATGTGCTAGGCATGAATATTTGTATTTCAAGTCTTAGAAATGACAGTGCTGTCAAGTCTGGTCTTTCTTGTTTTACCAGAAGTGCTTTCTAGGTGATTCAGCTGTGTGAGTGAAGCTTTCCCACTCCTTACCTAAGTGTGTAGGTGGTGGAAAAGAAATTACCAACAAAAAATGTCCTTTTCTCTTACATGCTCGATAAAGTCAGCTAAAATAATACTCAGCAAAGCAGTCTAACTTCCTAAGTAGTCTGCCCAATTTGCAGATGCACTTGAAATACATAGAAGTTTGTGTTCTCCCTGCATGTGATATTATATTATATGTGATATTGTAAGCCTGCCACTTGACTGGTTGTTCAATAGAAACTTAAGTTTCCAGTTTCCAAATGGCACATGAACAGAAAATGGGGGCATAGTAGCATATAAGGCAATTTTAACTGAATGAAAGGGTGAATTTTTGAAAGGCAGGTGCTGCAGATTTAACCTGATCTCCTTCTATAACTATAGACTCCTTCTCCTTCTATAACTATAGAAAGAAACATTTCAACTTTATAGCAGAAATCTCCAGTTATGAGTTATTTAATTTTCATTGTGGATATTAGTGTCTCTTTGTGCCTTTGTTCTAAATATTCTCTTTCTTCTGTGGGGATATGTTTTTGGGAATTGTACTTTCTCATGCATTTGGTTTTGGCTTCTTGCAGCCCCAGCCAGTTTCCTGCTATTTAGCCAGAAATCTGCCATCAGCAGGATGATACCTGATGATCAGCAAAGCCCAGATATCATCCTACCCATGCATGGTCTGAGGAACGTCAAAGCTATTGATTACGATCCCTTAGATAAATTGATCTACTGGGTGGATGGACGCCAGAATATTATAAAAAGAGCCAAAGATGATGGCACCCAGGCAAGTGTACATCGTGTATATAGTTTTGTGTCAGTCTTTTTGTGTGCTTTTACTTTGTGCTTGACCTTCCTCTTCTATCTGCCACACCAAGGGATCATCACTGACAACTGCTCTTGTCAGCACTTACTGATGGATATTCTATTTATATATGAGAATTACTGAAGATCTTTAGGATTGTGGTTTTAGGGGTTTCTAAACCATGGGGTATGTAAACCATGCTTTCTGTGCAATCAATGTTCTTCAGTCAATCATCAGAGTAATGGCTGGAAATCGTTGCCCTTGTGTTGTCTTGCAGCCTTTCACTGTAATGAGTACCCCAAACCAAAGTCAGAACCCGGAGAAGCAGCCCCACGACCTCAGCATCGATATCTACAGCCACACCTTGTACTGGACCTGTGAGGCCACAAATTCCGTCAACGTGCACCGGCTGAACGGGGAATCCATCGGGATGGTGCTGCGGGGGGACCACGACAGGCCCAGAGCCATCGTGGTGAACGCAGAGCGCGGGTGAGCATCTGTCCGGCTCCTTCCGCAGAGCGCTCCTGGGCGTGTGCCAGCTCCGTGCCTGGGAACCGTATGCTGCCTCTGTCTGTTTGTGCAAAGAGAAGTTCTGACTTTTGTTCAGGGTGTAGGTAACTGCTGATCCACTTCTGGGTTCTGGAGGTATCCAGGTTTCTCTTCCTGTTCTCTCGTTTGCCTCTGTTCTCACAGCCATGCGTGAGGCACTAACCCAGGTGGTGACAGCGAAGTAAAACCACCTTGTACTGTTCTCTGTGTGGATGCACAGCCCTGCCACCTGATAGCAAAAACAAGAGAGTCTGTATCACCTCAGAATCTGGCTCATAAGTGTTTAGTCATCATAAAACAAATGTTTCCGGGGTAAAGAAAGGAGCCTCGAATTTGGTAAAACTATTCCTGCTAATGTAGTAGTATAAAGCTTAAACAATTGAACCCCTTATGTTCTATACATTCTTAAATTAGTTCTGATGTAATGAGTATCTTAAAAACCTCTGAAATGAATTGAAGCAGGTGGGATGCACTAGAGTGATTTCCAACAGGAGGAAAATGTATTGTTTTGCTGCAAAGCAGCTTTGGTTAGATTCAACAGACACTCTCTCTGCTTCTGGTAGTTAGTAGCTTTCTTCTTAGATGTCAAAGATGGATGGTGCTTTACTGTTCTCTTGAATAAGTGAGATGCTTAAATCACAGTTTACTGCTAAATGGCTTACCATGTGCTTGACAGATGTTGAATGACAATATTTCACAAATGTGTGGATACAGCAGTACCCAGAGACTCTGTCTGGAGTGTTTATAGGACTGGTGTTTTATACCAGTGTACTCTGCACTGTTCAAAAGCTGTTGTGGGGAGAGGAGGATTACAGGAAAGATTCTAATCTTACTGGGACTAAGTCGCTTGGATATAGCTTGTATTTATAAAAGCTTATCTGCTTTCTCTGTTGAAATGGGAGTTTGGGTTTGTTGATCTCTAAAACTCTGAACTTTTCTGGTCAGGTTTTCAAGTGATTTAATGCTACATCCATTTCAAAAGTAAAGGAGGAAAAATGAGGAAGACAGTATGTTAAAAACACTGTGACTGTCTGGTAGAGCTGAATGAGTGATTTTCAATGGCTTCTGCCATAATTACAGAAACTCCTTCCTCCACCTCTCCCTTGGGTGCCCGTTCTGATTGCTGCCTCCCCTCCTTGTTCCATAAGGAAAGCCTGTGCAGCAATGCAGCTCAAGCTGTTGGAGAGTTTGCCCATGTTGCTCAGCACTGAAAAAATAGTGGACTTTTCCTTTCAAGAGGTCTCAGTTCATTGTGGGGGTGCACAAACCCTTTTTTCTCTATGCATCAGGAGGACAGAGGCTGCTTTTGTTTGCTACTGAACTGGCTTAGGCAGATATAAAGAATTCGTGGAACTAAGATGTCAGGAACATGCCATCCTCAGTTGTTCTTCTGTAATCTTTTATCAAGTTTGGTAGGAAATTTTACTTGCTGAGGAGGAAAAGTTACCTAGAAGGAGAGGAGGTGATGGTTAATTTTTTTTTTTTTGTCAGAAAGAACTTGGGGACTTCGATTTGTAAGTGGGGACAGCTTTACGCAGGGACAGTTGCAGAAGGTCTGTGCTAGTCTCTTACAACTCCCAGCTCCATACAGGAGCAGTGCTGCTGGTGCAGCAATGCTGAGGCACTTTATGGCCTGGAGATAAATCCTGTTAATTTCAGGCTGTGTGTCAGTTAGCAGATGTTTTGTTCTGGATCTTTGCACCTGGGAGCAGTCATGGCAGCCATGCCTGTGAAACCATTCCCTGTCCCTGGAGCTCCCGTTCAGCGGTGCTGTCTCTGTTCTCAGGTACATGTACTTCACCAACATGCAGGAGAGAGCTCCCAAGATTGAGCGTGCAGCCCTGGATGGCACAGAGAGAGAAGTGCTTTTTACAACTGGCTTGATCCGACCGGTAGCACTGGTGGTTGACAACAAACTTGGAAAGCTTTTCTGGGTGGATGCGGATCTGAAGCGCATTGAGAGCTGTGACCTGTCAGGTATGTGGTATGAAGTTAAACACTTGCAGCACAGTGCTAGCATGTACAGGGCATCATTCCCTCTTTGATGCTGAGCCTGGTGACTTTCATCTCCACCGCTGCCAGTTCTGTGTAGGCAGTCACAGACAGCAATTGCTGGTGGGCTCCCATCTTTGATGTAATTAGAATAGACATGACTGTAATGATTGACACCCTCCAAGACAGCCATTTGACTTTTGATGTGTTCTGAAAGTGTTGTTAGTCATGGAACCCCTAAATAACCTCCTCTGTGCCCCTTTTTTTTTTCTTAGTGGTTGAAAAGTTTGCATACTTTTCAATTTTTCTTTCTCTGGAGCTTACAGCTTAGTAAATCAAGGTAGCTTGAAAAAAACAGAAAAAAGGGCAATGTTTGGGTTTTTTCTAGTCTGGGTGATAAGACAGCTCGTCTGAAACAGCATTGTTGCAACACAGTGGAGAGTTGCCAACTCATCACAATTTTTGCACATTAGTAATATAAAGCATTACTCCATATGCAAAGCAATAGCACTCATGGATCTTAGAGAGCACAGTTCATCATTGACTTCAAAGCACTTGACAGTGCTGAAGAAGTGGAGAAATTTGCTCTGGTGGGCAGTATAGAACAGAGGATGCAATGGCCCTACTTTCTGTCTCATGATTAATCTGTCATCATCATCCATGGATCAAGAAGTGAAACCCATAAAGGAAGTGCAGAGAGAAGGGAACAAGTGTGAAGGAATAGAAGCTGGGCTGTTGCAGTGATTGGTACATGCCATGGAGAATTGAATCTCCAGTTTTGGTGACTCCTCTTGCCATGTGGTCACATCCTTCCCTTGTGTTGCAGTGAAGCAATGAACTAAAACGGCAGAAGGTTGTTCACCTTCTTACAAGGATAGTTTGCTTTTGAGCACCTAAAACTGACTCAAGGTCAGACTCTTCCAAAGAGGGGATGAAAACAATGGAGCTGCAGATGGGAAGGTAGAGCAGCCCATGTCTTTCATCAGTGACCAGGCTGAATAGGGGAGTGTTGTCAAACTGCCTGAGCAGCCACAAAACACTCATCCAGGACAGGCATCAGGGAACCTACAAAAATGCGTAGGAGAAAAAAAGATAAGAGGAAGACAAGATTTTGGCTTATGAAACAAACCACATTTGAGAAGAAAAGGTGACAGGGTGGGATACATAACACAAAACGCATCAGAGACATTGAGAGGGGATTCTCTAGTGATAAAAGTGCTCTAGGAAGACATTTAAAAGTAAAATGACAAGATGGCAAGGCTTCATGTTATGCAGGTATGCTGGAGTGGTATTCAAGAGAAGATGGAAGAGGCACCAGGTAAAATTATATAGAAACCACATCCAGTCACAGCCAAAGAATCTAAGTTATAAGTAATATAAAAGCAGAGGGAAGCTACAGGATTAAAAGAAAACAATGTTTATGAACTGGAGGGAGATGTATCTGTAGCCAGAAAACTGTGGTTATATTTGATCCAGTTGAGCTCACTGTAATTTGATTCACTGAGATGTTGATTTTTAAATGAGTTAGCAGCATATTTTTATTTTTACAATGATATTCAGTCTTGCATCACAACTTCAGAAGAAATTTGAGAGCCAAAGTGATGTTCATATGAATTGCCTCTTCTAAATAGTATTTTCTGAGCAAAATGCTTTTGAAAAAAATATTTTTGAGAAAATACTTCTCTGAGAAAGTGGGCATATGTTAGGAAGACGTTTTTAGCATAAACTAAGGCTGTTGAATAAAAGGGACCAAAATTGTGTATAGCATCCTTCATGCCAATTCAACTGGTCTAGATATTCTGGTATTTAGTGGCTTTATTATTCCATTGCAGACTTGTAGAGGTGACATGGTTATGGAGACTCCTGATTACCCTGATTAAAACAGCATCCTGCTAAATCAGGGAATAGCCTCAGATGTCCAGTGCTTAACTTTCAGAGAGGGATGAAAGAACTATAAACCCATCTTACAGTTTTCTTTGCAAGGTTCTGGAATTTTTCACTTGGAGTTAGACCAAAAGTTGCTTTTAAACTCCTTTAGTTTAAAACAAAACATTCCCCCTTGTCCTATCACTATCTACCCATACAAAAAGTCCCTCTCCCTCTTTTTTATAAGCTCCCTTTAAGTATCATGAAAGGCTCCTTTAAGGTCTCCCCAGAGCCTTCTCTTCTCCAGGTGAACAACCCCAGCTCTCTTTGCCTGTTCTCATAGAAGAGGTGCTCCAGCTCTCTGGCCATCTTCATGACCCTCCTCTGGAGCTGTTCTAACAGCAAAACTAATGGTCATGCTCGGCTGAGTTCTGCATAATTTGTGCAGCAAATTAATTGAATCCAGTTCTCATAGCATTTTTATTATGTGGATTCTATAATCTTGTTTTGTGTAGATACTAAAAACTTACATTTTTTATATACAAGCAGACATAAGGTCATAATCCGAAATTAATTATGAGAGAAGCAGCAGCAACAAGTTATGATTTTGTTTTAAATTTTAATTTTTTTAATCAAATATATCCAGTTATGTAGGTATACACTGCGTCAGAATGGTTTCAGTGAATTAATAGAATAATTTGGAATATCTTCACCCTAGAAAAGAATAATAAAAGCAATAACTAAATTACTCTAAGCGTAGGGCAGTACGCAGTAGAATGCGTAAGAAGACACAAGTAATTAAGGTGAAAACTGATAATAAATGCATTTTTACTTGACCTCTTTTTTACTCACTGGCTTAAAGCAGATTTTCACATCTTTTTATAAAGAGAGAGCCTGAGCATTTGACAGTGTTCCTATTTAGGAGCATATTGAGTCATTTAAAGTTTGGGTTTTCTGGTGGGTTACTAAAAAAAAAGTTGGATTTCTCTTAAGAGCTTTTCTTTTTTGATCATATATCTGTGGTTGTCACATAGGCTGTGACAAGGTTTGGTACTTGCCTCTTGCTTTGCATGATGAATATGTTCTAGTTGAGTAACAGCAGTGAAACTAAACTAGTTGTATTTTGCTCTTGCTTATAAATTCCAGAAAAAATGTACAGCTCCGTGTGTGAGCCCACTGTAAAACCTTTGGCCCAAGAGCTGAGTCTGTATCAGCTTTTGGGAGCGCTCCCAGCTGCACATCACGGAGCTGTCAGTGTGGGGCTGGGCATGGCTGGCTGACCAGCCAGGGATGAGCTGGGTTTCGTGTTCTATCTGCTTGCCCTCCAGACGTGGCACTGGTAGCATTTGCCTGAGATGGGACTGAACAAGCAGAGACAGATTAAGTCAATGACCTTGTAGCTCACTGTCTCCAAGGTTTGGTTTAGTTTGGTTTTAGCTGGGACGTTGCTTTGTGATTTTTTTTTTAAGGAATAACTTAGAAGTTGACTGGTGTAAAACTAGTCTTTGTTTTTGTTGCTCTCAGGTGCCAACCGGGTGACCCTGGAGGACTCCAACATTCTTCAGCCCATGGGACTCACTGTGCTGGGAAATCACCTGTATTGGATTGATCGTCAGCAGCAGATGATTGAGAGAGTGGAGAAAGTGAATGGGTACAAAAGGACTAGAATTCAAGGCAGGATTGCTCACCTAACGGGCATTCATGCTGTGGAAGAGCTTGATATGGAAGAATTCTGTGAGTTTCAGTATCTGATGTCGTGGTCATTGTATCTCAAAGTCCTCATCCAGCTGGATATTGTAATAAGGTTGCTTCAAATAAGCCACAAAATGCTTTCAACTTGACCAGTCAGGGTTGCAGGAGAGGAGAAATAAATTTCTCCTTCTTGTCCAGGGGACTGTTGCTGCCCAGCTAGAACATGTGATATCATGGCACTGAGTTACCTGCTTTATGCAAGCTCACATGACACTGAATTCAGTCAAAAAGCTATTTGAAATTCTGGTTGTTAATTTTCTAAGTACAATCAAGTAATATGTCTTGGAAAAAATTCTAATAAGAGCCAAAAGGGTTGTACTTGCGTTGTCTCCAGGTGCTTCAGTCTCCCATGTAAAGCTATGTCTGATTTGGCTCAGTACAGTGGATGATGTAAAAGCCTGCAGTGAGGGAGGCAAAATGGGGAGGAAGCTCCTACAGTGAGTTGTAGTGTGGATGTGGAATTTGTTTCCCAACAAAGGTGGAGCATTTTAGGTGCTCACATCTGAAAGGGGTCATGCATGCAGGATGTTCTTTTTCTGGAGTAGTGGTCCACATTACTGTGGTTTGGTGGAGTGTGCTGTGAAACCTCTTCAAGCAGTCTCTCCTCAAAGTGACAATCTACAGCTCCTCCTGATTAACAGGATTGTAAAAGAGAATACAAAACCCAAACAAAATGTGGGAAACAGAGGTCTCTCTTGCCTGTGATGAGTTGTATTATATAGGGAGAGTACATTGGTGTATAATGCTTTAATTTTCAGAAGAAATTATTCAACTTCACAACAAACATTGTGTCACATACATTAGTGTCTGTGATGGCTGGAAGTATTTTTGAACTTGTATGTGTGGATAAGCTGTTACAAATCAGGTAACATAAGCATAAACATAAACTGTAGTAGATTCTATAGGGTAATTATGACTTAGAGGTTCTTTCTTTCACAATACCCAGTTCTTCTTCTTCTTTGCCACTTCACACATTTCACATATATTGATATATTTCAAAGGTAATACTGACTGAAGCAAAAAGATTTTGTTTCTTTAATTCTCAACAGTATTAAAAAAGAGGTTTGCTTTTTTCCCTACGTGTTTATTTAAGATAGGGAAAAAGAATCCTCTGTTGCAGCTGAAAAATTTCTACATAGGTGATTTCTGTTACAACAGGGGAGCAAACATACATATGCACATGCAGGTATATATGCATGCACTTCTGTGAGCAACTCATGCCTGAAACACTGTATAAACAAATTATATAAACAAATTAATTTCTTAAAGGTAGAAAGCAGGTTGCTGAGAAGCCTGGACAGTTGGAAAACAACTTTGGCAGAGAAATTATGATATCTAAACAATTTCTTCGCTGTGTAAATTCTTGATGCTGAGCAGTAGGAAAGAATGCACTGTCCAGCAGCATGACAAATAGCACAGGCTCAGGTTGCTGCAGCAGAAGCTCAGCTATCAGCCTGAATAAGCAGGCAAGAGAGTGAGTCTCTCCTGACTCCTTTGGGCTGGGGTCATCAGACAGTAACCTCCTATCTCTGTGCCTGTTTCTTATCCACCTAATGTTCATTAAAAATCCTTCTTTTAGGACCTCTCAGTGCTTCTGGGTAACTGATGGGGAACACAAACACGTAGCTTCCTCTCTTTAAACAAAGACATACATTGTTTCTTGATGCCTACCCTAGAAATGCAGGGGCGGTATCTAGGTAAGACATAAATGCAGCCTTCCCAAATCTGCCTTTTCAGTTCTCTTCACCTCAGCTCCCATATTCTTTTTAGACGTTCTTAAAAGGTCTCCATGTGATAGAATCATAGAATGGTTTGGGTTGGAAGAGACTTTTTGAAGGTCATCCAGTTCCAGCCTCCTGCAATGGGCTGGGCAGCTTGATCAGGTTGCTCTATTACTATGACTGGGAGAAATTTAGTCCTTATGAAGTAATAAATCATCTTTCAAGCATTGAACTGAAAAATCCTGCATGTATCTTTCTAATATTTTTAGTGAAATCTTGTTACTCAGACAGAAGTGGTTTGTGAGTAGTTTTTTATTTTGCCCTATTGAGGAATAGTTATAGTTAATTTCTTTTACGCTACATAATATTATTTTTTGTGTTTCACCAGCTGTGCATCCATGCTCCCGTGACAATGGTGGGTGTTCGCACATCTGCATTGCCAAAGGGGATGGAACTCCAAGATGTTCATGCCCTGAGCACCTTGTGCTTCTACAGAATCTCTTAACATGTGGAGGTGAGTTACATTTAACAGCACTGCTAATCAATTTGTATCAAAAATGTGTCTGCTGAGGTTGCATTCCAATCCAAAATGTGGATTTACACACAGTGTGTCTGTACATGTTGTGCTGCATCGTGTGTTAAATTAGTCTTTGGTAGTTCTACCAGCTGTTTTCTGCTTGAGGTTTTGGGTGCATGTGACTTCTCATTCTGAGCAGAATATTTTTCTTTGACCTTAAAATACTTGCATCTTCTACTGAGATTTTTATGATTGTATGATGTGACAGGTTTGTGCTTTTAACAAGTGTTTTGAAGATGATGTTGCATCAACTTGTGATGACCTGAGCAGAAATTCTGCCTGTGCTTCCCACAGTATGAGACTCCAGTCTTTGAAATTAATTTGGCCTTGTAATGTGAAACACTGTACTAGCTACTTATGAAATGTAGGCTTTATTGAGATTCTTTTTAATTAAGGTAGCACTCCTCTGTCCACGTGGTAGACTTTTCCTTTAGCCTTCCCTTTTACCATCCTAGTATTTTTAAAAACTTAACATTACACTTGCAGAGGAGATTCAAAACAAAAAATTGTTTCTTTTTGGGAGGAATTATGTCTTAACTTGCTTGGCTCTGCTGGTCCTCTTGACTTCTCATGTATTTATTTTGCTGTGGATTTCATTTTCTGGCTGAAGTCTGAGCTCCCATGGGACAGTCATTTCCCTGATAAACTGTTTTCTTTCCCATGACCACAACAAGTTATGTGGCTTTAGAGTAGTGGTGGTTGCATGGGGAGGGCAGGGTGGATCAATCTAATTATACTTCTTGCTGTAGTGTTGTTGCACAACGTGGACAGGGAGAGAGTCTCACATTCCACTCTTTTGGATCTTCAGCTATAAATCTAAAAATTCAGGGGCCTCCATTTCAGGGTCTTATGGTTTTTTTATTCTAATCTTTCACTAAGCCTGCAACAGGTTTTTAACCCATGTTGTCTGTCCTAGTAACAGCCACTACCCAGTGTTTCAAAATAGCATAGTTGTCTGGAGAACCTTTGTCCATACTCTGGACATTCTTACGAATGCTTTTGTCAAGTTTTTTTAATGCAAGCTTGTTCTTGCTAAGTGCAACCACAGTGCAACATTAAATGTGGCTTTAAATGCAGAAGTAGTGATCTGTCTGTTGAATTATCCAAACAGCACACTTGTATCAAAATATAATTCACCTTAATGTGTGTGTCTGGCATCTTTATCTTATCTACAGCTGTCAGGTCACTGGCTACATTTGTAATTCTCATATTGCTCCTCCAAATAATCATAAATGAGGAACTTTAAAAAGTCATAATTTTTTCAAGACCCAAGCACATTTAGACTTTTATTTACATTTTGTTTTTCAAGTTCTTCATTATACTTTTGTCTCATTCTTGATCTTTTTCTCCCTAATGAAGAAAGGATGGCAGCACTTTAAAAACTGTTTGCATGTAATTCTAGAATTTTTAGCACCACCCTCAGGAGAAAAAATACTCATACAGCTAAGAAACTTTCCTTATGCTGGGTTCTTTGTGAAGTCCATTCCTGAACCTGAATCTTAAGAAAAGCCCACTGGGCTTCCGGAGGAGTGTTACCATGCAGTGCCAGAGCACACCTCTAGCTTGATCATGCTCTTGTTATAGTAGGGTATGATGGGGTTCTCTCTTAATCCAAGTGGTGAATATCTGCTCAGAGCATTACTGGGCAACAGCAGCTGTGGGGAGGAGTGGCTGCCTATGCTAAATGATGCCATTATGTCACAGGGTTTTGACCCAGCAACTTTTCAAATCAGTGGAAGTGTATGTGATTGCCGCAGGGCTGTTTTGAGATGGCCCCCACTTTTTGACTGTAACTAATTGCTACAGATAACAACTTGAGTGGGTTTGCCCATTGTCTGTTTCTTTCATTGATAACAATGGTGGAAAATTGTGTGCTAACTTGTTGTAGGTAAGAATTTGGAGCATTTTTTGCAATAGATTCTTGACCTGGATTGTTTTTCTCCTGACATTCTGAAGAAAGCAACTATGGATGCCTTTTAAGAGCATAATTGTTGCATCTCTATATGGGGTTGTAGCTGCTGTCTAATGCTAGTAGTGCCTCACTGCAACTTGAACAGTATGGACGTGAAAAGGAGTCATACCAGAGTCTTGGGGTCCATGAAAAGTCAAACTTGAAGGAAGTCCCAGCTTTTTTGGGTCCAACAAATATAAAAATGGCCGTGCACAAGTTAAAGTGGTCTGTGTCTGTAGTGAGAGAATATAAGATTAGGGCAGGTCTGCAGTGCTCTTTACACTGCTCTCTGAACCTTCACTGACCTGCAGCCCGAAGACTTTCCAGCAAGAGAACTTAGCTTAATGTTGACCAGTCCTATAAAGACTTTTTTTTCTCCACTCATATTTTTCATTTCATAACTGACTCAGAATTTTTTTTGTGGAAAAACCGCTGGAAAAGTAATGAAACAGATACTGTAGAAGCTACATGTTGTATGTTTTAGATATATTAATTGCCAATTAACTTGATGTGTCAGATTTTTTTAATGAAGAATTGGTCCAGGCTAGTATAATTGCAGGGACTAGAATTGTTTAGAATCTGGTTTGCAATCAGATATTGAATATTCTTTTGAATTTATGTATATGACAGTGACTTCCAAAAGGTGGCTGTTAGAGACAAAGCAAGTATTTGTAGAGTAAGTATTTGCAGCTCCTGTCCCTAGTTCACTGCTTGACTGCTAAAGCAAACTTCTTCTGTCAGCATGCATCCAGTTTTTGTTATGAAGTGGGTAAAATTTCATTGCCTATGCAAAATCATGTTTTCCTCTAAGCTGGAATCTTAGTGTAGTTACAGAAGAACTCCAGGGAGAGAATAAGTGCTTTTCTTGACAAACTCTGTCATACTTTTACTCTGTTGAAAGGGATAAAGTTGAGTATACAAATCTGATCTGTTTTCTCTTTCTCCAGAACCTCCAACTTGTTCCCCAGACCAGTTTACATGTGCAACTGGAGAGATTGACTGTATCCCAATGGCATGGAGGTGTGATGGGTTTCCTGAATGTGATGACCAGAGTGATGAAGACAGCTGCCCCATATGCTCTGCATCCCAGTTCCAGTGCGAGAAGGGACAGTGCATTGATGCTCACTTGCGGTGTAATGGAGAAATTGACTGTCAAGATAAATCTGATGAAGCAGATTGTGATAGTAAGATCAGTTTTCCTGAACTCATGGTTCTAACACAAGAATCCCTTTGGGATTCTAGCTGTTCTTGAAATGTACAGATACAAGTCCTTTTTGTTAAGTATGACGTTCCTGAATACAGATAAGAAATCTAGCAGTTACTTAGCAAGGATATATTATACATAATATGTCTATTATATATACATAATATAGGTATGGAGTACATAAGGTTTTATAATAAGCCACATTACTACATTTTGTTAACATGTCAGGTGATCAACTACACTTTGTTAGATAATGTAAGAGATTCTTGCTGATTTGATCTTAGTTTTGCCCCAGCAGGACTGATTTGACAAAGGATTGGGAGTTACTGGGGCCAGAATTTTATTTTAGCTCCATTGAGTAAGTGGTATAACAGCAAGGGGGAAGAACCAGAGATATTGCAGGCTTGCAGTTTACTCACAGCAGTGTTCTGGCACCTACCTGATCATAATATGAAACTCACTTGTTTCAGTTTGCTCAAGAGGCTCGAATGCTGCTGTGCTGTCAGTACTTGATTTCCCTTTCTTTCTGTGCAGCAATTTGTCTGCCCAACCAGTTCCGATGCGCGAGCGGGCAGTGCATCCTCCTGAAGCAGCAGTGTGACTCCTTTCCGGACTGCATCGATGGCTCTGACGAGCTCATGTGTGGTGAGATGGCTTTTCTTGACATTCAGGTGCTGTGTTTGGGCATGTTCTGCACCCCTGTGCAGAGCCCTGGTCTTTGCAGAGCAAATTTCTTTCAGGGAAGAATATTGCAGAAGGGCCTTCAGAACTATCCTTAGGGAAACCTGATTTGACTGTGCTCAGTACCTTGGAACTTGCAGAGCTGCTGCTAAACCCAGAGTGGCTTTTAAAAACGTGCAGTCCTATTCACTGCAGTAACAGGGCCAAGCTGGAGGCTAATTATGTGGAGGAGCTAACATGCAATGAGCAAGTGTCTGCAAGAGACCACAAACCGGTCTCTTACAGTGCAGGTGTGAAAAGAATATATGGAGAGATGTTGATTTTTCTGGGAAAAATGTAACTCTGAATTCTCATGGCAGTAGGTATATGCAAGTTACAGAGATGCTGATGGCAGCAGTTGTGTTAGTCCTTAGAGAGTCTGTTACTTTGTAGTCCAAAATGGACAGTAAAATTCACTTACTTTTGCTCTTCTTGCAATTTCTGTTGTTTTGTTGTTGGGGTGACTAGAGCATGAAATATTCAAGCAATGGGGCAGATGGAGGGAGAGTTTAGAATCACACAAGTGGTTTAGCAAAATAGTTGAAACAAAGCAATTTAGAATAAAAGCAGATAGATGTGCTGCTCTGTCTGTAGTTCATTCTGAACAAATAGCTTGCACTGGATTTGTGTAGAGAAATGCTGCACTTACATTGCCTGTAGGACCAGCCTTACTGGATTGTGAAGTTTTTAATATCTTAGATTTGTCATGTTTTGAAGCACCAGTTGTCAGAAGCTGTGCCACTGCTGGGATGGGAGGAGGGTTTGCCCGGTTTGGTCTGAGGTAGCCTTGTTTCTTCCTTCCTTCCTTCTTCATGGTGGATACTGCAAGGAAAAGTGTATTCATGAGTAAGAATGGTGAAAGGAGCCCTAGTTGTAGATAGAAAAAAAGGCTGAAAGGATGGAGACAAAAACTGTTGGAAATTTCAGACTGAACATGCTTCTCCCATATCTTCCATTTAGCTCTTCCATCCAGTTCCTCAATTTCCTGGATAATATAAGGCCACTTCTTCCTTTTTTTTTTTCCACTCAGTTTCTTCATGCACTTGGCAAACTTTCTTGCTGCCAAGTTAATGCAGCTGTTTCCTGTTTGCACTTTGGGTCCAGTCCTGCAATTAGGTCTTAACTGATTTAAATGTGTCTTTATGCAGACATAGGATTGTCTCCTCTGGAGCTCTTTGTGGAACACAGCATTCTGTGGTTTCCCACTTGACTGAGGGAAAGAACTCAAGTAGGGAATAAAAATGATTGCTACCTTTTAGATAAGGATCTTGCATTCAAAAGAAGCTAGGTTTAACCAAAATGAGAATTGTGTGTTTTAAAATAGCTTATTTGGGAACATATTTTAATTTTGGCTTTGCTTTTTTTCTGGTGTCATGGCTGAACTAATCTGACTATTTGAAAATTAGGACCTTAGCTGACATAAAAGTTGTCATGCACTAGTAAGTGTGAAAAAAACAGACTTTAAGACAGAAACGAGTTTTGGATGCTGAGCTGTTGAGAGTTTATTGCTAGATATTTGTATTTCCTTTATCTTCCTTCTCCAACTTCAGTTGTTCTTCATTCCCTTCCTCTGAAGTGGAAACCAGAACCACTGGAGAAAAATTTTATGAAGTAAAGGCCTGAATCTTATATGAACCCTTTCACTTCTTCATCAAGGGGGAAGGGGTCTATAGCTAGAACAGAGCATGTAAAATTTGGACAAGTTTATTTTGATTTCTTCACTTTTTGAATGTATCTATTAGTGTATGTTAAAGAATAAAATTATAAATGTGTGAATCACACGGAAAAAATTGCTTTCCCTGAAGACCATTGCATGTGTGAAAAACAGAGAGGTGTCAGGTTCATCTGGCAAGAATTTTGAATGTGTTACCCATAATCAGGGAGAGATGTGAGGTGTAGCTCATCTCAAATACTGCAGCACCTTTTATTATTTAACATTTAGCTACATAAGGGGAAAAAATAATGAGTAGAAAGTATTTGAGATACTTTGGATTGTGTTTTCCTTCCAATTTGTAAGGTGGGGTTTCTTTGAAAGCAAGTCATATTTTAGGAAGGAAAAGTATTCTGTTTTAAGACCTATATTAACTAGGAAGACATCCACTACTTAGTATATATGGTACATTCCCTACTGGTAAATTTTCTTGATTTTTCATGTTATTACTTGCCCAAATGGCTTTTGAGAGAGCAGTCCTCTCTGATTAAGGGCTTAATATTTATAAGTATATAAATTTCTCTTTGACCCATTGACTTTGGAGGACAGGGAAGAAAAGGAAACTTTCTAGGCTGGTGTTCTATCAAGATATGCAATCCTGTTACAAGATAAATTGCTAGACAAAAAGAAGAGTACTTTGCTCATACTGCTTTATGGAGGGGAAGAGGAAGCATGAAGTCTTGTGTACTGAATCAGAATATCTGGAGTCACAGATGCCCGAGTGCGATGCAGATGCTTTTAAAGGCACTGTGTGAATGGCTGTGTGCTGCCTGATCTGCCGGATGAGCTCCGGGACAGCAGCATGCACACTGCTCGGTGTTTAATGACCATGTTTAATTTTCTTCTCCTCTCTTTGCAGAAAAATCGAAGCCAGCATCAGACGAGTCCCAGCCACACAGCAGTGCCATTGGTCCTGTCATTGGGATAATACTGTCCCTTTTTGTCATGGGAGGAATGTACTTCGTGTGCCAGCGCGTGGTGTGCCAGCGCTACGCCGGGCCCAACAGTCCCTTTCCACACGAGTATGTCAGTGGTACCCCCCACGTCCCTCTCAATTTCATCGCTCCAGGAAGTTCTCAGCATGGCACTTTTACTGGTAAGGGTGCTTGCATCTAATCAGTACCATTCCATTGCCTGGATTTCGAGTTTTACACATGATAAAGCATATGCTGCTGGATGTGGAGTTTTCAAAGAGCAGAAATTAGATGTTGGTCTGCTCGGTGGTTTTGGGATGAATCTGTCATTTGAATCAAATATGTAAAATCTATTAGCTTTTCTTGCACTTTAATGGCTATGGTCAGCTATTCCTGCTTAAATTACGTTACTATGGTTATCAAGAGGTTTTTGTGGTAGGAAATAAAATTAGAGGATGAAATAATTGCAGGTGAAATCTTCACAGGGATGTTTTAAATTTGACTTCACACTAAAGCTTTTCTAATTAAAGGAAGTATCAGTGGTTTTCATCTGTACTTCTGTAGGTGCTAAACCAAGCTGTCATTCTGATTCTCATCCATATTTGTTAGCTTTTTCTAATCCATATTGTTGTGACAAGTTACAACAGCTGAAAACCTTATTATTTATGCTAATTCTAAAGAAAAGACAGGTTTCTAATACCTCAATACATCATTTCTGAGAAGGATATATAATCATGAATAATGATTGCAAATACTTACTCTGCTTGTAATAAATATTTCCTGCATTTGGAAAAAAAAAAGTTCTGAAAACTTCCCAGACTTAACTCTTACATTAGCACTGAATAGTCTGACAGGAAGAAGCTGAAAATGAATTGTCTGAGTTAAGAGTATATTGTAGTAAAACAGATTGGAGAATGATGTCTTCTCTTTTCCTCTAACTCAGGTTTCCTTCCTTTTGTCTCTGCTGATTTTCAATTTCTGCTGTGATAATTTTTAATAAAAATATTTGGGTTTTGCAGTTATTCATTTACTTGCAATTTAATTTCTTGCAATGGAAAATGAAACTTCGGAGGTCTCAAGCTTGGTGGTTTTTTTGGGCCTTGTATAATGGGGTTTTTTTGCAATTGCCTAAGTTCGTTTAATTGGAAAATTTCTTCGTTAATTTGGGTGAGCAGTTTGGATCAGCTGTTCTGAAGATTCCTTTCTCAGCAGTGTGATAGGTTGTGAGTTCAGTGCTGCAGTGAGACAATAAGTGGTCTGAGGGTGAAATGTTTTCTTTACAAAAAGTGTCTGTTCCTTGTAATCCTGAAGTTTTTACATAAAGCACTCTTCCCGAAGTGTGACAACCATTATCATTGCATGGGTTTGCAAAGCTAGGGATTTGGTTTCTGTTTGGCTCTGTGGTTTATCTAACCTTGTCTTCCTCTCTGTTTCAATGCAGGCATCTCTTGTGGAAAGTCCATGATTAGCTCCATGAGCCTCATGGGAGGAAGCAGTGGTGCCCCATTGTATGACAGAAACCATGTCACTGGAGCATCTTCAAGCAGCTCATCCAGCACTAAAGCCACTTTCTATCCACAGGTATGTCTGGGAGATACACCTGTGAGTTAGGTATCTCCTGCCTCTGAAGAAAGGAGAGGTGAAACTTTGTGCTTACTAAGTAGATGTTACCAACTCTTAACAACTCTTGGGTGTTACTGTTTATAATATTCAGGCCCATTTTGACACTCTTCACAAAGGGGCTTTGTTGTAGTCCATCAGGATTATACAGTGCTCTGTGATGTCAAAAATGTTTTGTTATCAGAGTGATACTCAGCTGGTTTGTTCCTGGATACTTCTGTTCTTCCCTTGGAGATGCCACCTCCTTTGTTAACTCTGATGGCAGTGGCCCAATGACATTTTGCACTGCCTAATGCTGCAGGCACACATGGAATAACAAGGCAAGCAAAATGAAAGAGGACTGGAATACAAACGTGTATGAAATAAGATTGACTTGCTGTTTAGATCAAGCGTCGATTGTTGATTCAGAAAACTAAGTGCATGCACTGGTACAGCAGGGTGAAGCAGAGGTTACTTTGCTTGCATTTTTTCAGCTATAATTTAGCTCCATTTCTCACTTTTGAGTGTTAGAAGTGGCAAAATTCTCGTCCCCATATCACAGTTTCACAAATTCCAACATGTAAATTCTGAATGGAAAGAGTCCTCTCTGAATATGTAGGCGAGACATACAAAGGTTCCTGTTTGCCAGCATATTTTGTCATGACAGTTGTTTTCCATTGTGCTTCTGAGCAATACATCCATTGGATTTTAGGCACACATAACAAGCTGCCAAAGTTGATCTGCCAGTTACGGAGGGGATTTTTATGTAGTATTGAATCAGGAGCCCACATACTGTGTGGGTATACATGCATTTGTGTTTACACGTCGGCTGTTATGCTCTGTGTGGGCATTTTGACATATAGCATTTTGGCCAGTTACAAAGGTACTTTCTCTCCGTTTAAGAAGGGCAAAACTGGAAAAGAGAGGTTTTTGAGCTTATCTGTTGGTAAGGTAAAATTGGGTATGTACTTCTTGCATTGTGAAGCCATCCATAAGCAGATGAACTCAGGAACTCAGCAGCCCTCCTAATTTAGCTTGTCTCATGCATCATCAGTGTCTCTGTAATGTGCTGAACAATTTCATGCTAGACCTGATTGATGTGTCAGTACCACGCTAAAAAGGATGAGCAGAAAAAACACTTACTTAAATAAAGCTTGAAAGAGAAAAGAAGCCCAAGAGCTGATCTGCCTGTGTGATTCTATGGGATCTGTGTCGGCCAAAAGATCAACTCTTCCGTTTGACTTCTGGCCTAAGTTAATCTGACTGTTGCTGGGAATTCTTTTTCCACACTTTGCTATGTCAGCCAGGGCCTTCAGGGATGATACCAGCATTTCCTTCATGAAAAGCGCTCTTGAGTTCTTAGAAGGAAGCTATTGCAAGGGCTTTGTTACATTAAGGTACTGCTTAACGCAAACATTTTGGTGAGTTCTGCCTGGCCACTAATTACCCAGCTTTATGATAATAATCAAAAGGACGGATCTGAGCATCTTCGTTTTCCTGGCTTTTTTGGTTTGTTTAACACATCTTAGTGGTACGGAGAGGTGCTCCAGTGAATAGAGACTGGGAAAGAATCAGTGTCAATGAATTTATGTCAGTTTATATACCTGAGAACCTGGCTACAGGCATCCTGGCTGACACTGTTTGCTGTATTTAATCTCCACATGAAGTGGTACTGATGCAGCTCAGGGTGTCAATAGGAGTGAATCCACAAGTAGCATGCAGTGCTCCTCCAAGGAAGAAGATTTCTGAAAGATGGCCTTGGGGGAGTTACTCATCACGCCCCACAGCTGGCAAAGGTTGTCTCCCTTCACATGAATCTGGGGGCAGGGCTTGTCAGTGTAAATAACAGTGAGCTCAACTCAAAGGCCAGGAATCACTTTGCTGAACGCTGCACAGTGAAGACCCAAACAATGATCTCCACTCAGTGATTTTAGAGTGTTTTTGTGGGGGAGGAGCAGAGGCAGAGGAAGGATGGTCAGCGGGGCAGAGCATGAGTTGGTGGAATGCCCAGGGCAGGCGGTGTACAAGATGTGCACATCAGTAGCAAGGCTCAATCAGCAGCAATGGTGTAATTTTCCACACTGGAAGAGATAAGATCTTTTTAGCTCTTCTTAGGGTTAGGCCAATGCCCTAATGGCTGTGTCAGAGGTTCAACTTCCTGATGGTGGAAGAATCCTAAATAATTTTGAAGCCTGCTAAACTTTTTCCTGTGTGGAGGCTATCAGTAACTGTGTGTAAGCACTCACAGCTGAGCCATATGTGTGTATGCTGTCTATATGCACACACAGACAGGCTATAAATATTCTTTAGCTCATAGGCTTTTTGCATTGTGAATTCTGCCAAAATGACATGTTTACAGAACAAGAGTAAAAATGAAGTGTTCAGGGAAGGATGGGGTTTTATTAGTTATAGTAAAGGAACTTGGCTTCCTGACCCTACTATGGACTGGGGACATGTTTAGGGTCTGGGAGTAGAGCACACTTTATTTCCAATAGCATCTGCTGAGGATGCTATCAGTCCTTATGTCCAAAGAATTGCACTCAGATTCAGCCAAACTGGGTCTCATTTCCAGCTTTATTCCAGCCTTCCAGCATAATAACAGATGTGGCAAGGAAGAAAATTCCCTGTAGTGAGAACTTTGAAGGCCTGCACAGTACCTAAGTCCAAAGTAAAGTCTTGTAATGAACATCTGTGATCTTTAAAAATGCATTAACACATCCAAGCTAGGAGATCAAACTAGAGTAAGGGTGAAAGACAGGGTGAAGGCATAAATACTATTTTCAATCTAAGTAAAATTGTATAATTAACCCAAAACTTCACACTTCTTTTTCCTGTTGTTTCTAGATTTTGAACCCTCCTCCTTCCCCAGCTACCGATCGCTCCTTATACAATGCAGAGATGTTTTATTCCTCAAACATTCCTTCAAACACAAGATCTTACAGGTACAGTTCAGCTAAAAACGTTTGCTAAACCTTCTATTTATCTGCCTTTACTTCTGGATCTTGTTCCGACTTCATTTAAAAATCTTTTCCTCTCTTAATAAATGACCATTCAAATTATGTACATTATATTGCTATGTAACAGTCCCTAAGCATCCCTGTTGGTGTTTTCTGCTCATTCCCTTAAGCTTGTCTTAAAAGTCTTTCATGAGCAAATCTATTTGTTAGTGGCTGGGTTAAGTGGTCAGAGTGGTCTCCTCTGGTAGGTTAGGGGCTGGAAGAACGTGCTGCTGGCCGAGGGTAGTTGTGCCATTCAAAATTGACACAGTTCAGGTACTTGTTTCTCTGAGAGTCTGTATTAAGGCTCACATAGTGAGCATCTTGACTGAACACACAGAGCTGTTCAATCTCCTCATCTTTTCCTTCTTTTCTCCCCAGATTGCAGCTAATGCGTGTGCTTTGTTCTTTTTTGTTTTCGTGCAGGCCGTACCTGATACGAGGGATAGCTCCACCCACAACCCCATGCAGCACAGATGTCTGTGACAGTGACTATACCACGAGTCGATGGAAGGCCAACAAATACTATATAGATTTAAATTCAGACTCAGACCCTTATCCCCCTCCACCCACACCTCGCAGTCAGTACATGTCGGCAGAGGAAAGTTGCCCTCCATCTCCTGCCACCGAACGAAGCTATTTTCACCTCTACCCCCCTCCACCCTCTCCTTGTACAGACTCTTCATGACCTCAACAGAAGGAACATTTCCTGTAAATATTTTAAAATATGAACAGATTTAAAATATATATTTTATGATTTAAAAATAAATCTGGGTGGGAATTAAACAAAACTAAATGTGAATAAAAATGGGTGGGAGGGGTGGGGCTGTGAAAAATTGTACAGAGGAAGAATATTTATAAAATTGATTTTTTTAACTTAATTTCCATTCTTTTGTGCCATATTTGCCTTTTTGAAGTCATGTAACTGACTCAGTCTCCAAAAGATTTGGGGAGGGATTGTTGAAACTTTCTGCATTTTTAAGTCACCTTTTTACATGCAAAAAGTGTATGTGGTTCTTTTTGTTAATGTGAGACAAGAAAACTAAGTGGCTTGTGGGAGGGGGTCATCTAAAGAAAGATGCAGGCTTATTCCTAGAGAAAAAAATCCATTTAGATACAATTGTCAGTACCATCCCTGCCCCACCACTGGAAGAAAAGGTGCAGGATCACAACCCTTAGATGCTGCTGTTTGCAAGTGAGCTGAATGCTTCCCAGCAGAACTTCAATGCCAAGACCTGAATTTCAAACCTCCCTTTCCATCTGCTTAGCATTGAACTGAAAGAACACTTCTCTTGGCCAAACCTTCCAGGTTAACCAAACCCACAGGCATCACATCCTACCTCATGGCAGTGGCACTCTGCTTATGGACAATTCTGTAACTGATCCAGGCTAAATAAGATCAGTCCTAAAAAACTTGGTTTAGGCCCAACCAGTTCCCCACCTGACTGGGTGAATGGTAGAAGAAGCAGTTGTACTGACCTGTGGGTGACAGCAAGGGTCAAGTTTGAAGTGGTATTTAAGCTAAGAGAAAGGCCCAACAAACTGCAGATTTGGTCAGACTCACCATTTTAATAGTGATGCAACCAAGCTCCTTCATCCTTCCTTGTGAAGCTTTGGTAACTGAGAAGAAGCTGTAATAGTCAGCTGCTTCTTAAAACACAGTGCCAGTTTTTTCTCAGAGGTCCTGTCATCACTGTGCCAGGTTTCTGAGGTGTTCACCCGTGTTGATTTGGTCAGAGAATTGCTTCATCTCTTAATATTCATTTTCCAAAGTGGAACAAAATGGTCACTTGTATTCAAATGAGGAAAGTTCTTTGGGTTTTAACTGGTGTTTGTAGAAAAATGGTATCCGCATAGCTCCAATCAAAAATCAGTTTAGTCATATCACATAAAAATTTGCCACATGATTCAGATTTAAAAATAGGTAGAAAAAAGAACAGAAGGGAGAAAAGAAAAATACTTCTTTTCTATTAATGTTGATATAAACATGATTAACTCGTACAAACTGCTGTAACCTCAGGACATCAAGATCAACAAAGTGCTTGTTCCCATTCCTACAAAAAAAAAAAAAAATTAGGGAATGGGAGAGCTAGAATCAATCCCTTTCAAATTCAGAAGACAATTTTTTTGCTTTAATTGCTCTTTTTCTGTAGCAAAAGGGATTGGGTATTGTATGGCACTTTATAAATTCAGCACTGGTGATGATAATGTGAGTGCCTGCTTGGGACATCTGAGGGCAGTCCTGAATATGCAAACTTGCACCTGTTTCTGCAGCTGCTCAGTAACAGATGTGCGGGGCCTTCAACAGCTTTAATATTGATGGCAGCAATGAACGTTTTTTTCTTGTTTGAACTAAAATTGTACTTGGCTCTGGGTCTTTTTAGCAAGTTATTTGAGAGCACATCAGAGGAACCCTACAACTCCAGGAGAGAGGTCTTTGTTGTGGTGGTGGAAGGGCTGGGACCACAGTGTTCTGATCCACTTTGTGTTTTCAGATTTATTAGTCCAGATCTGTTCTTCCTGTCCTCATAGTTCAAGGATAGGATTTGTGCTGTCACTGGTGTGTTACTAAAACTCCTAAAGTAGCTTTTGCTACCTTCATGTCTAAATTGGGTGATCTAAGTACATTTTTATTTCAGTTGAACATTCATAGCGTCTTGCTGTTGATATTTGCTGAGGAATTGGCTTCTCTGAGGCACTTGAAGTTTGGTGATGGAAATCAAAGCCCCATGCTGCTCCATATTACTGACATTAAAAGCCTTTTCCAAAAAAAGATCTGTATACAAATTTAGCATCTTAACAATTAAATACAAATATTATTTTTGATTGCTGTAGACTATATACTTTAAAAGGTTTACTGCACTCCAGGTGTTAAAAAAGACCAGGAAGAAAATCTGAGCAACAGGAACTACTTCTTTACAGAATATCCCCACTGTGTTCTTAGTGGTTTCCATCCTGTGAACTTGCATGCTAAAACATAGAAAATTGGTCCTATTTTCTTCTAGATAAGGATGAGAAGAGGACTTGCAGGGAATTAGAGTGCATATGAGAAATTGTGGCTCTTCAGGGATGAATAGGAAATATGTGGGGGAAAGTTGCCTTTTGGTGAGGCTTAAGCATGGTTTTAATAACTCAGAACTTTTCTGTGAGAAAGCTGACGGAAACATTTTAAAAGTTCTACACTAATAACCTGCAGAGGGGTAGATGTGATTCAGCTACGTGTGTGAGCTTGTGAGTACTTGAATCCCTGTTTTCAACCACTACTTTCCAAGCCCATTGTGACTGCATATTAGCACTTGAAACAACTCAGGGTGTGACAAGGAATGGTGTCTGGAGAGAAGCCAGTAATGGGCAGATGATCTGGCAGATTCTGTGTTAGATGTAAAGGACAGATGGCCCAGCAGAGAGCAGCTTACCTGTCCTGCAGTGCTGCCATGAAAGCAGCCACTTGGGTCTTCCCTCCTGTAGAATTTTCCCATCTGCAGGGCAGGTGCAGCAGCAGTGTGAGGCTGTAAGGTAAATGGACAAGTAATCATCTTTGACAGTCAAGGATTCCGTCATTTCAAGGAACAGTTCATGCAAATTATAGCTTGACTTGAGCTAGATTGGTCTATAGCCACTGCACCTTTAAATTTTAATAAGTAGGGATAGTGAATTTGCTCTGGATGAATCTGAGGAAACTTCATGAGCACTATCCCAGCTGTCTTACTTAGATTTCTTACTCAGATTTCTTCTGTCTGGAGAGATCACTAGAGAGCACTTAGGCTAAGATTAAGCTAAATCCATATGTATGACAAATAATCATTTCTTCAGGATAGTGTTATAGTACAAAATGCTCTGTGTCTAATTATGCCATTATCAGCATATTCTAAAGAGGAAGGCAGAAACGAATGGAAAACAAAATTCTTTTGGAATAATAAAATTGATTTTCAGTAATAAGCCTTCATTTCTGTGGTTTGCAAATATACAGGCACTTCCCTAAAAGCTCTGATTCTTTTCAAAGTAACAACAAAATGGTCTGTTCCCTCAATACCTGTTTTACAGACCTAGGATGGGCTTCCTGGAAATCTCCAGGCTTGTTTACCCTAGATCTGTTTTCTACCTGATATCTAGAACATCATGTGCAAGGTCCAGGGCTCATGATGTTCTCACCGTTTTTATGCCAACTGGTGCCTTTGGATTCTGGGGATTTTGACATTCTGATGCTGTGTGCACAGCAGTGGAAAAGGATTTGGAAGCAGGAGCACTCAAGTAAGAGGTGGTCACACTGGGCTGCTGTCCTTCCTCAGAGCCTCTCCAGCATGTTGTGCTACTTCACAAGTGTGCTCAGTTAAACATCACAAAAGTTGTGTGTCCTGTTGGCCTCAAGCATTTTTGGAAGCAGATCTCTTCTGTCATTTTGTTGGGGTTTATGTTGAGTCAGTCCAAATGAGTAACTGTGCTTACAATTGTACTACAAATTATATCCATTAGTGTCGGGAAATGAAAACAGAAGGCAGGCACGTTCCCAGTAATTAATACCATGCACTCCATGCCTGGCACAGAGCCTGCATTGGAAGCAGCATATTTGCTGTTAAAGTGCTGAAGGACATATTATAAAGGTCCATGCTTGGACAGAGCTTAGACAAGCCACAGTCAAAGATAACTGTTTACAGCTCAGTCAGTTGGTGGTTGTTGTGTGTTGTGACTAAATTATGAATTATAAGTGGAGTCCTCCTTGTAAATTTGCCTTGTCTATGAGAGATTCATGGAAGGCTGAATCCTACACTCTGAGAGGTGTCTGCTGTTTCTGCTGCTGTTCCCTTAGGTACTGCAACACTTGCTGTTCATTATTGTGTATAAGACTGCCTTTCTACAGAAGCTGTAAGTTTAGCTAAACAGTTTTATTGCTACACAATAAAACAAATATTTAATAGGCATAGATATTTTCAATCCTGCTAGGTCTTCTACCTCTCCTTCCTAAGAACTTACTCTAGATTTTCTAAAGGGTGATTTTCTTTCATTTGTTTATTTTGAGGTTGGCCAGCTATGCTGTGGGGCTTTTTCACATAGAATCATACTCCCTGTAAGGGAAAAAAAAAACAAAACCCAAAAGGAAAAATTTATTTCAAATCCATGTTAAGCCTGCTGATAGGAATGATGGAAACCAGTCTGATATGTCTTCTGCATTCCACAACAAAATCCTTCCAAATGCCATGTCCTGACATGCTGACAGTGCTCCCAACCACCTGAGACAAGCTGCAACATCCTGGCTGTTCCCAGCAAGAAACACAGCCCTTGTGCAGCCCACCTCTGGAGTCAGGGCTAGGTCCTCACCAGCCAACACAGAATCCTGGTGGATAGAAGATCACAATGACAATTCCTAAACTGGTTGGTTTATGTTGACAAAATACATGCAGAGAATGTGCTTAGAAGGACTTGTCAGAGGAGAAAAGCAAGTTGGACAGCTCCAGTGACACCTCTGGAAAGCCAGTGCTCCCACTGATGCACCTTGCTGTAAATAAGAATGAGGCCGCTCTGGTGACAGCATTCCTGAGCTGGCTGCTTGACAAAGGGAGCCACATTCCCGTTTGATTTGTACAGAGATTCTGCAGCCTGTAAATAGTTGTACATGGAATTCATCAGCCTGTGGAGGTAAAACAAAGTGTTGAAAGCGGGAGGACAGCTGTGTGAAATTTGGGGGTATCATAAACACAAGTCTAACCCAGACCGCTTTCCTACTCACCTACTTGTATCGCAATTGCTGCTATTGTAAATGTACAGGAATATACAAAGAGTACCAAGAATTTTTATATAACCCACACGTAATCTTTTTATATTTATATTAAAATGTGTATTCTGCAAACAGCCTAATAATTACAGCTTTATATGTGTATCATTTTGTAGCATTTCTTACCTCAAAAGACAACCAAACGCAATACTTCAGTGCCTTGTGTATTTTAAACAGATTAACATATAAACTGGGGGAAAAAAAATGTAGGTTGTACTCTGCTGGTTTTAACAAAGCTTTGTATTATTGTTAGGGTTCTCTTCAGTTAAGATACATACAGCCACAAGTTGTGGAACTAACTGAAAGCTTACAGTTTTGGAGGTTTTTTTAGAGCATGCATGTTTTGAATTTGTAATATATTGGAGTTTCTCTCAAATGCATTCTTTCAAGTTAACTTTGATTTATATATTCATACCTATTTCAACAAACATCCCAATACCTGTCAAAAATACACAGCATTTAAAAAAAAAATGCCAGTAACTGATATTTACATGTTTGGGGATTAAATTAACGCTGTTTTCAGCATGTCACAATTTTCATTGTGGCCATAAAACCTTTATTATGTTACAGAAAGTCTTTATCAATTATTTTGCCAAGCATGGCCTTCTAACACACAAATGACTTGGTAATACTGTTGTGAAAAAATCTTTGAGGCTGTCACCACTTCAGACCATTGTACGCTAACAATTTTCTGGTCATGAAACTGCAATGTTTCTTTATGTTAACAAAACCAAAGGCTTGTTTGAAGTAACTGGTATTTTGTATAAATATTTGTACAGATAACAGACTCTGCTTTTGTACTATAGATTATGTGGATTTTGTTTTATAATAAATGCTTTAAAAAGAAATGCTTAGAAGTCATTTTATGAGCAAAGCTGTTTCATCACCTACAGTAGAGACAACCAGCCAGTATCACAACTGTTTTAGAGACTATTTAAGATAAGGATAGTGCCATCTCCTTGGTTTTAATTTTAAAATGTGCAACAACAGTGACAGCTGGAAAGCAAATCACCTTTAGAATTAAGAGTTGTTAGCTACAGAACTTACCACAAGTTTGTCAGCATCATGACCTTACAAATATTGTTACACTATATAGGAACAATCTCAATTGTTCTGAATAGGCCACATTTGATCTGTGTTTCTTTTATGATTGTATTATATCTTTTAAGCAGGTGCTATAGGATGTCAAAGTAAACTTTTTAAATAATGACTTCTTTTTTTTTTATGGTGAACATACTTGAACACTAGTTCTATTGAGTCTAGTTTTGTCTTGATTTGTGCAGTCGATATTGGTGGTCTCAGATTTGTGAGATTTAACCTAGAAGTCAAAATGATTTTCAGTGGAGATACCCCTTTCCCTGCTTGCTGGCCAGATGGGACTTCAGACTGAAGTGTTCCTGAGCAGTCATCAGCAGTCGTGGTGAAGTCCAGTACTGTTTCTTCTGATTTTTCCAGGCTAGAGAAAAAACAGAGCACACACATTCAGAGATTGTTTGTTTCCTACAAAGTTCTTCCAAGTTTTGTATTATACTGAACCAGAAAATGTTAAGAGATTTTTCTTCTTAGTCACATTATCCTTGCTAATAATGCTTAATATAGATATTAAGCATTATTACCCTGAAGCAGCCATATGATGACAGCCTACACCTAGTGATTTATACTATCACTGATTAGGATGGATTTGTAGCTTAAAGGAAAATGACAAATCTGAACTTCTGGTGCTCTGCTCAGCCTGGAACAGGCCTTCCATCATCCTATTGTGTCAGAAAAGTTGCACCAAATTACCCAGAAGTACAGAAAGATTTTTAGGATTTCATATGGCATGAAGCAGAAGAGCCCTACTCTTCTTTCTGGAACTCCTGGCCGTAGCTAGGCTTTCTCTCCTGTAAGATGCACAAGGTCCTGTTGGAGTGGACTCTGGCACTGGCTGGTTGCAGGGAGGTGTCTGATACACACAACAATAAAGATTTCTGCACAGCATACCTACCATTCCGACTCCTCCAGTGCCCTTAATCCCAGATGTTTCTTGAAACCAGAGGACACAGTATTTTCTTTTTGCTCCAGAAAAGCTTGCTCACCTGTTTGGATGGTGAGCTTACACTCCCACAGCTTACAGATTACTTAATATTGTAACTGAGAAACAAAGCTCTGATACATCATTTGTCTGAATGGAATCTGAATACATTTCCAGGGCTGAACCTGTGGTCACAGGGAAGGAAGCCTAATTCCAAATCCACCTGATTTTTTATGAAATTGCCCCAGCTGTTACTGTCCTTGGCAGGGCAGAGCAAAGTGTTTGGCTGATTTTGTGCAGCATCACTGAGGACTGAACGGAATAACTGTGTCTGGATGTGCTGGGAAGTGGCTAAATTCTGCCACAGCTGCACTCAAGAACAGCCTGGTCCTAAACTGTTCAGCTCCATGGATCTCCTTCCATGCTTTATGCCAGCCTCAAAGCTTCCATACATATGGTGGCTGTTCCAAAAGACAAGCATCATAAGTAACTAATGCCCTTCCTTTCCTCTCCTTTCTCCCAGCTTTTATTGCTGAGCAGACATCATGTCACATGGCACATATGCCTTTGGTGGGGGATGTCCTTTCCCAAGATCCTGCCCACCCCCAGCCCACTGGTGAGGGGTTACTGCTGGAGAGACAGCACTGGTGCCGTGGGAGCGCTGCTCAGGAGCAGCCAAAACGCCCGGGTGTTACCAACAATGCAAAGCACAGCACCGAGAGCTGACCTGGGAACGTGAGCTCCATGCCAGGCAGACCCAGTGCAGCGAGCCAGCTGTGCCCACAGGCTGCCAAAAAGCCCATGCAGAGTTATGGGGAGGAGTTTGTGTAAAGCTAATTCTTTTTAGGACAGACATGGTTGTTTTTCACCCGCCTGTGCTCTGAGGGGTTTAATGCAGGTTGTCCTTTGAGTGAACAGCTAGGGAATGGTGGGGCAGCCTTTGAGGCCGTGGGTGGTGTTGTGGAGAGCAGGGTGGAGGGAAAGCAGTGCATGCTGTGTGGTTTCTGCAGGAGCAGCACTGCAGCAGGCTGCCCACGTCCCTGCTGACAGCACAGAGCTGCACACAACCTTCCCCTGAGGAGGGCAGGTGGCTGCTGGAGTCTGCTCAGAAAGTACAGGTAGAAAGAGGGTTGGTGTGCACAGGAGCCAATGCTGTTGTGGTTTTAGGCATCACAAAAAGGCACTTGTCTGTAATTAAGACTGGAGACAAAGGCAGCATCTGAGAAATGGAGGCTTGATGAGGCAGGCTAATTGCTGCACTCTGAGTATATTGAAGAAATGAAGCAAGGATCTTAACTGCAAGGGGTACTGCCAGATCAGCTGGCTAAGATCACAGCTACAGTGAAGATTAGGACAAGCAATTTACTTGGGTCTGCCCCAAGTAAAGTTTGGGTTTTGATGGATTCTTCACAGAACACAACAGTTGGAAGAGGCATGGCAAGGGCAGGATAAGGTCTGAAATTCCTCTTGCAATTAGAGACTAGTCTCTTGTCTGTAATTAACATGAACAGTAAATAGGCTTAAAGCTGGAGTGGCTTTTGGAATAGAAAAATGTCAACAGTTTACATATATTCTGGATAGCCTGCAAAGACAGGATCTGTGCTTGCCCTAATTGGGATTAATGCCTTTTGTTACAGTTTCCCAAAGGCAAAGCTACTTTGGCAATAAATCTGATTTAATGGCTAGAAACTGCTTTGACAATCTTGGGGAGCGCTGTTTGTTACTGAACTTTGCATGGCCTAGAAGGGTATAAGAAAGACTCATGAGAACAAGGACAATGCTTTCCATTGTATTTTAATTTGGCTTACCAGGCTATTGTTACAGGTTTAATTAGGACTTAATCCTAAGGCAATTTCTCTCCTAGGTATCTGAATTTCTTCTAGGCTGTAAGGATACAGATTTAGTGCTTATGCTCATTTTAATGTAGTCATTGTATATAGGCAGTCACTAAAAATGAGAATAGAATTTGGGCATCAGGCTTCAAAGGCTTGTCAATTCTGATGCCACGCATAGCCTGCAGCATTTGGAAGGGTTGATATCCTCAGATTCTCTTTCCTGTTGTAGGTGGTTGTACCAAAAGCCCAGGTGCTGGGAACAAAAGCCCAGCAGGTGGCAAGTGTTCAGTAGCTGGATTCCCTGGATCCAGACTAGACAGAAATGCTCAGGTAGGGGGGAGCTCACGAGCTGAGGTGCTGCCCTGGTTTAGGAATGGTACTCTCCAATTCAGTGCCCCCACCAAGACAGCAACAATAGTGTAACAAAAGTATAAAAAAGTGGACAAATAGGGAGTGATTTACATGCACAATGCAACCCTTTCTTCTCAAAAGTGAGGGGAAAAGGGAAAAAGGTTCCCCTCCCATACAGTTCCCAATCATTCTTGTTAATACCTAATATGCTACAGGAGCCAGCAATAAACTGAAGCCCAGGTGTTTTACATTTCTCAGTCGCCAGTGATGGTGGAAGGCTTCCCTCTGCCTGCCACCCCTTTTCCCTGACTGGAAAAGAAACCCTTTCTTCTCAAAAGTGAGGGAAAAAGGGAAAAAGGTTCCCCTCCCATTCAGTTCCCAATCATTCTTGTTAATACATAATATGCTGCAGGAGCCAGCAATAAACTGAAGCCCAGGTGTTTTACATTTCTCAGTCAAGGGAACAGTATCATTTCTTCTAATTTTTCTAAAAGGTCATTTTTTTCCTCTGGCTAGAGAAAAATAAATGACAGTCATTTTTAAAGGAATTTTCATTTCCCTCATATGTTCTGTGTCATTTTAGGTCGCTTAAAACACTTTAAATTACAGTATATTTTGAAGGCGGATTAATGTTTTCAAATGTATTTATTTTAACTGGAGTGGCCTGTTCTACCCTCACATTTTTATGTCAACCACTTCTGGTTTTTGGAGCCTGTCAAATTATATGCAGCCTCCCCAGTGCCCAATACAGGGGGACAATCACTGCTCTAATCCTCCTGGCCACATCTGACATTTATGGGGAGATTCATGTTAAAATATACATAAATACTTCAGAGCTTGGTACTAAGCAAAGCCACAAGGTGGCACAGTCATCTGCTCTGAAGAGTTGCTCACCAAACTTCTTTTCCCAAAGTAAACACAGCCCCAGAGCTCCCCTTTCCAAGGGGGAATCACCCAGCCTCTCTCCGCCCCTGCATTCGATTTCACCGAGTAAACACTGGAGGTGGGTGTAGCTTTCCTGACAGGGAGATTTTTATTGCATCATAAAACCCTACTATGGAAATACTTACATGGCAATATTTTGCTGCTGCTGCTGCTAATTTTTCTCAGCCCTAGAAAATCTGTAACAGCAAACCCCCATTTTTGCTGGTGGAAGTAGCATCTCTGCTAGGCAACAGTTTGTTTGGTGCCTGATTTCAGCATTAATGTGAGGCTTATGCAGGTTTTCAGAACAAGTTAATCTATTTATCTATCCCCTCATTTTCTTCTTTGGAGGTATGGAAATTCTGAGATGAAAATCTGGGAAAGGCAAGTGCCCAGAGGGAACAAATGATCTTTTGGGGGAGAAAAAAAAAGAAAAAGAAAATAATGTCCTTATAGCACTTGTTTGCAGAAACACTTGCATTTGTCAAGGGCATAAGGAGGATTTAGCATCACCAGGAAAAGCAGAGCAGTAAAGGGAATCATCAGCATATCTGTCATTTTGTCTTTTCTTCTGGTCTACCACGGAGTAAGTGCAGACACTTGAGCTACTTCTGTTTGCTGGGTGTTGTTTGACAGTAGGTGGAAATAATTTCTCTCATGTAGACTGTTTTGTTTGTCTTTGTCCTGGTTTAGGGTAAGTTTGGGAGACAACAAGAAATAACTTGTCTCTAATAAGAAATATGCCAGTGCCCAACCTGTGCACAGACACCCTGGTCCTTTGGGCTGGAAGAGCCAGTGTTTTGCTGTTTACTTCTGAAAGGAAAGACACCCAGCAATGATGCATCTCTGCTTGGTGTTAAAAAGTTCTGACAACTGATCCTTTTGGTGTTGTTGAAAATAGTTATTTGTCTATACACATATATATACATTTTCTTCCCTGTCCCTCACTTCTGTACTGTTCCTTTTTGGAAGTTATGCATATAAAATTTCTATGTGTATTATATCTCCCTAGGTATAAATTTATAATTTCTATGTTTCATATGTTTAGATATGAGTGCTTGGGAATCCTGAGGAATTAACTATCTATCATTGATTCTGTTGAATTGAAATCAACTCCTGTGTATATCCCAAGTCAAGCCACATTCCCATGTAGAAAATGTACATTTATTCCTCTGTTCATCATTTCTGTATTATCCCTTCTTTGAGCTTTGCTCCATGCCACAGGCTTAAATGGCTGTGCTGAGCCTCCTGTCCTTTGTGAAGGCTTTGTTCATGGGGCAGATCAAACCTCAGGGACACAAGTACGATTCTCTACGGTCCCAAGGCTGCTGCAGGAGCTGGCACAGCTGGAAAGAGCCAGACTCAGGGCTGGGTGCTTGCAAATAATGTGTCCAAGCAAAGCCTGCTCCAAACTGCTATTTACCAGTTGCAGAAGTCCGGAGTTTAATTCAACAAGAATGAGATCAAACTCCTAGAACTTTGCTTTTCCTGTCCAGAGGGCAGAGATTTAATCTGGGTGGCCTTTCTCTCTGTAGTTGATGAAATACCTGAAGACCTCCTCCTCCTTGCATGGGAAATCAGAAGTTTGACATGTCTGAACTCACACCCTGTACGTGAGGCATATGGGAGTGCAGCAACTGATGACCTAAAAGAGAACAAGTAGGTAGAACTCAATGTCTACTCCTGGCCCCTGCTGTGAATTCCTTCTGTACATTGTGTGGGCTGGCACCACTGAACTTCACCAAATGTCTAAAATGCAGCAGCAGTGTGTCAGCATGGGCATATGATATTCTCAGTCCCTCCCACAGGCTGAGGTGCCTGAGCACCTTCATCTGGGCTGCTGCAAGGGGAAACACTTCCCCTCCTGTAGGACCATCACTAGCAAGAAGAGGTAGGACTTCCCAGCAGAACGGATCTTTTTTGTAGCAACTTGAAGTTAAGATGAAAAATTAGTGAAAGGGCATCTCCACTGCATTTTTTTCCCCAATCACTGTGCATCTTCCCTGCCAGAGTCTGACAGAGCAATTATATTCTTGATCAAAACATGCCACCTGCTGTTTGTCAGAAGGGAGACATGTATAGTCAATAAAGCCAGTGCATAAAGTAACCAAACTGGAAATGTATTGCAAAACCAGTCAAAAGTCCTGAGTTAGAGTCCTAGGTTAGAGTCTGGTCTTGGCCACCATACAAAAATCACCTGGCAACACTGCACTCCTAGAATCACAAAATCATTAAGGTTGGAAATGACCTACAAGTAATAGACTTTAACCATTAGCATAGAACTACTGTGTTCACCACTAAACCTTATCCCAAATCGCTGCATCCTCACACCTTCTGACCACTTCCAGGGATGGTGATTCCAGCCTGGGCAGCTTGTTTCAATGCCTGACAACTCTTTCAGTGAAGGCATTTTCCCCAACATTCAGTCTAAACCTTCCCTGCTGCAACTTGAAGCAGTTTCCTCTTCTCCTATCACTTGTTACTTGGGAGAAGACATCAACTCCCACCTTGTGACAACCTCTCTAGACTGATAAGATCCTCCTGATCCTCCTTTTCTCCAGGCTGATCATTCTCATTCCCCTCCGATGCTCCTCGAAGACTTGTGTTCCAGACCCTTCTCCAGCTTTGTTGCCCTTCTCTGGACTCACTCCAGCACCTCAAGGTCTTTCTTGGAGTGAGGGGCCCAAAACTGAACTCAGGAGTCAAAGTGTGACCTCACCAGTGCTGAGTGCAGATCTTTCCCTAGTCCTGCAGGCCACACTATTTCTGATGGACAGGATGCCATTGGCCTCCTTGGCCACCTGGGCACTGCTGGCTCATGTTCAGCTGCTGTCAACCCAGGTGCTTTTCTTACCTGACAGCTTTTCAGCCACTTTCCCCCCAGCTTGTACCATTACATGGGTTTTTTGTCACCCAAGGGCTGGGCCTGGCACTTCACCTTGAGCCTCATGTAATTGGCTTTGTCCCATCAATCCAGCCTGTCCAGATTCTTCTGCAGAGCCTTCCCACCCTCTAGGAGGTCAATGCTCCCACCCAGCCTGGTGTGATCTTTAGACTGACTCGGTCCCTTCATCCAGATCATTGATAAAGATATTAAACAGGATTGGCCCCAACACTGAGCCTTGGGGAACACCCCCTCTGAACAGCCACCATCTGGATTTAACTTCAGTCACAACCATCTCTGGGCCCAGCCACCCAGCAAATCTTCTATCGAGCAAAGAGTGCACTCTTCCAAGCCGTGAGCAGCCAGTCTGTTCAGGCAATGCTGAGGAAAATGCTGTTGAAGGCTTTATTAAAGTCCAGGAAGACAACATCCACAGCTCTTCCCTCATCCACTAAGTGGGTCACCTGGCCACAGAGGCAGATCAGGTTGGTCAAGCAGCAAATGGGTTTTACAAACCCATCCTGGCTGGGCCTGATCCCCTGGTTGTCCAGTGCCACATGCTGGCACTCAAGACCATGTGCTCTACGACCTTCCCTGGCACCAAGGCCAGGCTGACAGGTCTGTAGTTCCCCAAATCCTCCCTCTGACCCTTCTGTAGATGGGCATTACAGTTACTGACTTCAGTCAGCTGGGAGCCCCCAGTTCACCAGGACAGCTGACAAATGTTTGGAAGTGGCTTGGCAAACTCTTCCAGCAGCTCCCTGAGTGCCCTTGGGTGGATCCAGTCAGGGCCTGTAGCCCTGTGTATGTCTAGATGTGTAGCAGGTCACTGACCTGTTCTGAATTAGAGGGCTTCATTCTGCTCCCCATCTCTGCCTTCCAGCTCAGAGGGCTGGGCTGGAGAACAACTGATCTTGTTATTAAAGACTGAGGCAAAGAAGGCATAAAGTAGAACAGTCTTTCCCACATCCTTTGTCACTATTGATCTGCAAATCTGCAAATGCTGTGGGTCAGCAAGGCCAGAGCCTGGACAACCTTTCAGATTACTGCCTTCCATCCAGAGCCAAAGCACGCAATTGGCACGGCCTAAAAAAGCCACAGTGCAAGCAAACACCCCTGCTGCCTCCAGCTCAAAGTTCCTAACACAGGGCAAGGAAGAGTCTAGCCAGGACAGCAAAACTGCTGCTGAAGCAGATTACAAGGCAACGCCCAATATCTGCTTCATAAGAGCAGTGATAAAGAGGAGGCCCCTGGGAGGAACCACTGCCTCTGTGAAGGGAAAATTCCCAATGGAGACACCATACTATGCTTTAACTTTTGGTCAGCCCTGAAGTGGTTGGGTGGCTGTGAGAAGGAGGTGAGGTGTCCTGGGACTTTTCAGCTGGTACCTGGGCCTGGATGGCTTTCGGGATGCTGTTGGGATGACATTCTGCAGCACAGAGGCAGAGCCGCAGCCCTCTTTGATGTTGTGTATGCAGTCCTGCCCCAGCACTGCCTCGTCGACTGTTTGCCTGGTGCTGCAGAGCCGTCCCCACCGTCCTAAAGGAGTCTGCAGGACAGCCACAGGAAGGGCTGGGAGACACCATATGCTCTGCAGAGAGGGAGGGAGGGAAGAAGGGGTTAAAGGACAGAGGGAGGGACGGCTGCATTAGCAGATGTCCAGGGCTGAAAAGTAGGTCACCTATTTCTGCCTCGGGGGGTGATTGAAAATCGACACTACATCAATGCACAAACAAAGCCAGTAATACAGCAAGGAATGAGACTGAGAAGCCTGACAGAAATCCTACAAGTACACGCACAGCTCTTCTAACACACCATACAGAGCTATTAATTGAGACTAATTTAAAAAATATATTTTTACCCACATAAACATATATACAATCATAAGAGGAAGGACTAATGAAAAGGAGAAAAATTGAACGAAAAACACCCAATAAAAGCAGAATTTATCTTATTATCCATGTGCAAGGCTTGGACAAATGTTCCAGGTTTTTCTCAGCAGCCTTATGCACATTATTTAGGCCTAGACTCTCAAGGCTAAGTACTAACTCCGACTGATGCCTTTGTGAGTCCTTGTAAGACAGACACTTGCAAATACTTCTGAGCTGGTGGTCCTCAGTGTGCCCGTGTCTCTCTAGCATGAGAAGTTTCCATAGCACGACTGAAGCAGGTCAGGCGGTCTCTGCAAGGCACTCCCTTCCTCAGATGCTGAAATTCCACGAACAGTTAATTGCACTTACACTCACCTACACTTTTCAGGACATGCTGTGAGGGCAAGAAGGTCAGGACAAATGGGATGAGAAGGAGATGAGATACAGGAAATTAGGTGGGTTTCTCAGTCAGGTCAGGGTAGAGTCATTCCGTATTTATATTCTCTAATTTATTTAAAAAAAAAAAAAAGTCTGATAGATGTAAAATCAACCCTAGCACATAAGATCACTCCTGACATCACATTATTCCCAAAAGATAAAAGCTATTGGACTCACTGTAACACAAAAGATCTGTCAGGTACAAAAAAAAAAAAAAAAAAAAAAAAAAGGCTTTTATTATTTTGTATAATTTGTTCAGAAAACGGAATATTTCTGAACTTCTATAGATTTTTAAATTAAGCCTTAATGAGAAACTTCTGAAACACTTTAAATGCTGCAGAAAACCTATGGGTGGGGGGTTTATCTGTTTGGGGTATCACAGTTACCAGGCAATCTTCAGAGCTCTCTGGTGTGGGATGTTCCAAGCACAGCTTAAAAACTCTTATTCATTGGTGTCCTATTTCTTTCACACCAACAGTGAAATAACTTTTCAGAAAGAAGCTGTCAGATGAAATCCTCAAACACGAGGAATTAAATCAGCTATCTAAAATCCAGACTTGGAGGGAGACTCAAGGAGTGTTACACATTTGCTAGAGTCAAGTCCTTGGTGAGATTAATTGAGTTTGAAGATATTTGTTCTCAAGCAAGGGCTGAAGAACGACCCTTGCATTCTGGCATCTGTCTTGACACATCCTAAGGTTAGTTCAAGCTCTGTTCAGCCTGGATATGGCATCCTTAGTGTGCCTGTGCCACGCTCCTAATTTAAAAAGGCTTAAAAGGCATTGTCAAGTGGGTCATAAGGTCTCTGCAAGGCATTTCCTATCTTAGAGATGGGAACTACCTGCAGAGGTAATTGCACTCAGACTTTTTAGGAGCCTAATCCCTTTGACAGGCACTCCTCATCTTTGCATACATGTTCCACACCATGAGGGCAGGAGGTCAGGACAGATAGGAAGAGAATGGGGCTGAGATAAAGAAAGCATCTTAATTTTCCTTGAAGTACTGTGAAGGCTATTTTTCCACCTTGTTTTTTCTTTGCTCATTTAGTCATCATAGTTCTCAAAAGATGGGTCAGCTGAACATAGTGGTCCTTCCTGGCATCGAGACAGGGAAACATCTTCCTTTGTTGCTTCCTACCTAGTGGAATAATGGGTTAAACCCAGAATTTGGCTCTGTATTTCATGATTGCAGTACTTAAACTATGTACAAGTTTTCATCTTGACCAGTTTGGGGGAATGACACACCCTTTTTCGTGGTGGAGTTGAAGGGGAAGAAAGAAAAGAGAAAGGAAAAGCCTGAAGCAAAAATAACCTGCAACTGCTGCTTGTGACAAGCACCTGATTAGATGACTGTGTTCACAAGTTTGCCTGGGTAATCCAGCCTGTTTCTATCACCTCTTTTGGTCTCCTGCTACCATTTCACAGAAACTCAGCAGTTACTAGGCAGCTGTATCATGGCTGGTTGGGAAATGACACAATATATGCACTTTGCATGCTTGAAAAGCACCTTAATTTTCCTAGGAGAAGTACCATTAAAGTAATTTCTCTAACTTGTTTTTCCTCTGTGCTAGTTTAATCAGCTTAGCTATTAAAAGATAACACGGGCTTAGGACTATCATTAGACCAGAGTGGTCATGTGGTTATGCTGGTAATTAGCACTGTTGCTGAACAGTGTGACTTTTTTTTAATAGGTAACTACATAATAAAACCAGTACCTAGTGCACATCTAATGAAGCAAAAGAAAAATGAACATTCCCTCTCCTGGGATCTGTGTTCAAGTACTTGTCTAGCAGCTTTCTTCTCTCTTTTCTCCTCTGTCATATTAGTATCTCTATCAAAAGCATTTAAGTGCTTGAAATGGGATTAAGACACTGCAGTCTAAAATTGCAATCCTGCAATCCTCCTGCTCAGCTGCTCTGTAGGCTTTAAGGTATCAAAAAATCCCTGGGAGGGCCCTGAGAGGGTCAGACAGGTGACATCTGAATCATGGTGCAGAAGCTCTCTATCATTTGGCCTGAGTCCCCAGGAGTTCAGTTTGGTCAGCATCCCAAATCCTAGCCCTGCTTCCAGGATACTGGACTCTACAGCTCAAGAGTCCTTAGGTATGTTTTCTTTTGAAGGATAGCCAGAGGGAAAAGAAATGGAGATGGGTGCTCCTTTTATATAACAGTCTTAACTGAGACTGTGATATGGCTCCCTTTGCCATGGAAATTTCAACCTGCACCTCCCAAATGTATCCATAATCACCAGATTACAAGCTCTCCTGGGGTGGGAAGGTGCTGCCAGGGTCCTGCCAGGTCAGTTAGGACCAGAGAAGGATTAGCAGTGCTGTACACCAGTCATCCAAGATAATTTCTCTGTACCTGCCCTGGGTGCTGCACGTGTATGTTGTTTAATGGATATTAAATTAAGTTCTGTTCACCTTTATACCTGGACTTGTGTTTCAGCCTCAGATGTTTGTTGGAAATGATACATTATTTCTTCTGCTTACAGTACACACTCTGTTTTATTACCAGAGCATAATTTGCTTCTGATGTTAATAACTGACATACCCAGGTCTTCCCCTGCTCCCCACGATTCCTAAGTGTTATGTTTGGATGGGAGACAACCTCCAACCCTTTTATCTGGACAAAATAACCAAAAGGCTCAAGGGAAACCACCCTGCATATATATGGGGACAGTGGTAGCACCAGGACCTAATGTTTAGGATCATTAGGCTTCCATTTCTTCACCCATTTTCCCATTTAATAAGGTTTATGGAGTTTCCAACAAATTGTGTCAAATTGCCTTTTGATGTCTGCTCTTTTAGAAAATGGATGGGAAGAAATTGGTGCTTTGCCCATACTGCTGGCACACCTTGCCAGCCTTCAGCATCCTCCTAGAAAAAGAGAGGATCCCAAGAGGGATGGGTTTGATTAGTCAGGACAGCTTTCCTGTGCAGCCACCCAGCAGGCTCCCATGCTTGCATGCTGGGCCCACACTGTGCACTTTGCTGGCAGGTCAGCAAAGTTAACAGCAAAGTTAAGGTTGTGTCTGCTTTTTGCTCCCAGGTGTTATGCCATTGATTGCTAGTGCTGGGCAGGTGGGAGAAAAAGATGACCAACACTCATATATGGTCTCCCATGGAGATGGAAGGGGGATGGCCAAAGCTCTCAAGTGAAAACAAAATGGGTTGGTGCCAAAACCTCCCTCCATGCCTACGTTCTTTCCAGCAGGGCCACAGGCACGGTATGGAGGTCCAACCCTACTCCCCAGCAGCTTTGCCTATGCTAATAGGATCAATGCTTGAAATGAGATTAGAAAACTGAACTTGAACATTTTGTTTCAACTAAATGGATTAACTTGTGGGTCTGGTGTAGTCAAACATCCATGTTCACCCTCAGGAGCATAACCATGAAGTTATTGTTCAGAAATGCTCCTTCTCTCTTCTTAAAGCTACTTAGTTTTCGCAATTTTAATAAGATGTTGAGCTAAACATTAAATCATTACAATTCTTTAATAGGCTTTATTCTCTCCTGAACTATAAGATGAACAATGGATTTTGTAAGGGCTATGTTTAAACCAGAGGTGTTTCTGTCTTGGCTGACCTTACTCTATAAATATTCTTTCAGTGTTAACTGGTGCAAGGCACCCAATTGTCCCTCCTTTTCTGTGTCTGTTTCCTACATGTAACTTGTCAGTGCTCAGAAGAGTGAACCTCAACCAGATTATAAGAGGTTAAGCTATGACTTCATTTTATGCCTTCAATCTGGCTGATTGAACAGCCAGATATCACCACTGGGAGGTTTAGCTCCAGACCTGTGTGCAGGTGTTCCCACTGCCTTGCAGGCACTGGTGCTTCCCTGTGCATGTGCGAAACCTAAGTCTGCAATCTGGGTAAACTGGAAACAAATAAGCCCTCATAGGGTCCCTCAGCTGCCCTGGGGGGACAGAGGGAAGACAACTGTTGGTAGGGACAGGACTATGGTTGTCTTGGCAGAGCTGAAGCAGAAACACACCTCACATGCTCATGGTCTGACATTACGGTAAGAGCAGCAGCAACTAATGGTGAAATGCTGCTGAAAGGCTTCAGTCCTGCCTGCCCTCCTCTGCTGTCATATCCAGCAATTGCAGAGCCACAGGACAAGCTGGCTTGGCAGGCTGTGCCACTCTTAGGAAGACAAGTTTGTTCTCCCAGGTGTGGCGGAGCTGCTGAGTCACAGCAAGCCCTAAGAAATGGTTCCCCTGGCACCTGCAGGGAGCCCACCTGAGCCCACCAGCTCCTGGAGGGAGCACAGCTGTGGCTGAGGGGTTAAAGGTGCACACTGAGGAAACACACAGCATCCTTTGAGGGGGTGACAGTGGCTGAGCAGGCTGATTATTTGTGATTTTTTAATTTGCCTATCACTTTATGCTAAGGAAGTGGCTTCCTCGAGGGAGTAGAGGAATTTGTCAGCAGTGCTGTCTCAAAGTGCCATGGGCAGCAGCCATCACCAAGTTAAGATACTGATACTTGAAACCCTGGTCTAGTGATTTAGTAAAACACCATCAAGCTTCCATTGCCTAAAAGTTAGAGTTCTCCTGCCAGCAATAAAATACTACAGTCACCTGAAGCAGGCCAGGTTTTTGTTTCTGATTTGCCTGTAATCACAGGCACAGGAATGGTGCAGAGATCTTCAGATTTGCACATAACTCCCAGGGATAAAGGAATGGGATTTCACTCTTTTGCCTCTGGTTCAGCTTACTGTGTGATGTTGGGCAAGCCACATAACCTCCCCATTTCCCCCAGCTGTTCAGTAGTGTTTTGAGACCCTCTTTGTAGACATGAAGAGTTTCTACCTTGAGGTAGTAGTGCCCTGGCATTAGCAACTTATGTGGGTCATGGCAGTTCCACCCGGACAGCTGTAGTTTAAAAAAATAATTGCACAAAATCAAGATTTAGAAATATATTGATAGGAAATCTCTAAGATAAAAACAGGGCCTATGAAGTCCCAAACTTTTCTGGAATTGTGATGGTGGTGATAGGACCTTGAAAATCAGATATGTGCCAGTGCAAATATTATCCTGCCTCTTCTGAGTTGAGATGCATCCCTTACTGCCAGGGCACATTTGCTCATGATATAGCAGCACAGTTTACACTTAGTTATCTGTGAGGACAAGCTTAATATTTACAGGAACTATACTAGGTACCTAACTATTTTACTGTTATAGTTGTCCTACACTCAAGTTATTAATCCCCTCTCCAGATACCACTTCTAGTGCTTGCTGTATTATATATTATATATATGTGTATACATATATGTGTGTATATATATATATACTATAATCTCATTATCCTTTTAACAACCCACCTGCTTGTCCTGGGGATGCCATTTAACATGGTACACTCATCCATCCATTGTTTAGACCCATTCTTTCCTGTTAAGTCTCTACTCACAATTTCCAGCATCTTTCCTACACGCTGTCATTGACAACAGAACTAGAACTGCCTCTACATACTTTATATTGTGAAATCTCCATTTGTTTTAGGCAGTGTAGGTACTCTTTGCTGGAACATACAAGTGGCAGGACATAAACAAAACCACCCCACAAAAAAAACCAGACACAGTGAAAGGAAAAAAAAAAAACAAAAAGAAGACAGCTAAAATACATGTGGAACAAACACAGTCTAGAGAGCTTTCTGGACTGACCACCAGCTGAAATGAAATGATGAATAAAGAAACAATGTCCCATGTCATGTTGATTGTTTTCAGGATAATCCTTTTTTTTTTTTTTTGGTACATTTTACTAAATAAATCTGCTTGCATGAAAAAGAAAGCAAAAACCAGGCTGTACACTCAGAGACCTAACTGTCTAACTCTGTGCAGTAGATATCAGCAAATACATTTCATGCTGCTGAGTTTTTACCATGTGTTTGTGACACATTAAGATCACATGTATCCATAACTGCTGCAGCTCCACTGACTTATTCAGGCAGAATGAGACGATCATGTGTCTGTGCTGGCAGCCAGCAATATCCTATTAACAGAAACAACCCACCAGGCTCACAGCTTGGGAGGGCTTCTGTTCACAGGGGTTGTGTAAAACAGGAATGTTTTACTGAGCAGTAATATACTGATATACTGAAGGGGGGCAAGCACAAGTACAGCTCTTAGTAGGATAATGCACACTGCAACTCAGTCTTTGGGAGAAGCAGTAACGCCTGCAGAGAGGACAGGAGCCAAAGCTTGGTCAACTAGTAGGAAAGATACAGGAACACAAAGAAAGCTGACATTTTGGCCAGCTCTTTATGCAATAAGCATTATGAAACCAAGCACCTGAGCAGTTGGCAAGAGTTTCCTGGACAAAGCACAAAGGCCAGGCCACATTAGCCTGTTTGCAGCTATTGTAAATCCGGTAGCTACTTTTTCCTTAGAAACAAGTGAATTAACCTTTCTGTATTTAGAGAAACCCCAAGCAGCCTATATCTTGTTTTGAAATTCTTGAACAGAATTGTGAAGGAGAAGATTGGAGTCCCTCTCATCTGACAAGGACACACACAGAAAGGTAAGCAAAGGCTGTAAATTGTTTACACTGCTATTACACTGTCCATTTGTCCAAACCCCAAGATGTTTTATGTAGAGACATGCTCCCACTCCCATTAGCACCTTATTCTTGTAGACCAAGGTTTGAGCCCATTTCTAGCTTGAATCACTGAAAAAGGTGCTGCTTTCTGCAGCAGCACCCTCAATATTTGTCTCTTTGTAATATCACTCGCTTTGTCTTAATGGGAGCAGACCTGCTGATTGTTTTCCAGTAGGATGTGAGTACGGCTATACTGAGCTTAACTTTGTCAGATGAGCATGTGAGAGATATGAAGATACATTATTCACAGTGGAGATGCTTTATCCTAGACTGCTGATTCATAATGAAGTTAAAGAAATATATTGTTTTCCCCTCCCTTTGGTACATGAAATAAACACAGTGCTACCCTTTAGTTTTCATGTCCTCTACACGAAAGGCCTTCAAGAGCTACCCTAATGCTAAACTATCATTTCAGCTCTGTTGTTTCTTTCTCCAGTGTAACTAAATAAATTAATGAGTCCTTGCCTTAAGTAGCCCATGCCCTCTTAACAAGAAACCAGCCAAAACCACATTGAAACCTGACAAAACCCCATTGAAGCCAGGCAAAAGCCCACCAAAACCAGACAAAGCCTGTGGACACCAGGCAAGGCAGGTACCTGATGGTAACCTGCTGCCCACAGGCGATGTGCCGCTGACCACAGCCGGGTGGTGTCCAACAGGGACACGGATGTCATCCTGACAGGGACCTTCTGAAACCTGAGGGGCCAAGGGGCTGGAGCCAGAGGGTCACCACCTTTTTGGGCAGGGGTGATTCGGGAGGCTTTGTGAGGGAAGGTCAAAAGCATCCTGGCTGGCCAGAATTTGTTCATGCCTGTAAGACACGGGGCGCTCAACACGCACCGTGGGTGTCCTGTGTCACCTGTGGGGCACAGGGGGCTGCCTGTTCAGGTGTGTGTGTGCCACCTGAGCCTTCCAGCAGAGGCCCTTGCCCGCCGTGCTCAGCCAAGCCGGGCTGCAGGCAGCAGCCACACCAGCGGCTTCCGGAGCACTTCGGGCTCTATCGGGAATTGCGTGGCCACAGGACCAGGGCAGTGATTGTCCTCCTGTACTGGGCACTGGTGAGGCCACACCTTGAGGGCTGTGTCCAGTTCTGGACCCCTCAGTGCAGGAAAGACATTGAGGGGCTGCAGTGAATCCAGAGAAGGGCAATGGAGAAGGGTCTGGAGCACAAGTCCTGTGGGGAGTGGCTGAGGGAGCCGGGGGTGTTCAGCCTGGAGAAAAGGAGGCTCAGGGGTGACCTTATTGCTCTCTACAACTGCCTGAAAGGAGGCTGGAGCCAGCTGGGGGTTGGCATCTTCTCCCAGCCAACAAGCAGGATAGGAGGAAATGACCTGAAGTTGCACCATTGGATATTAGGAAAAATGTCTTCACTGAAGAAATTGCCATGAATTAAGAACAGGCTTCCCAAGAAGTGGTGCAATCAACATCCCTGCAAGTGTTCAAAAGGCAGGTGGAACTTGGGGACATGGTGTAGTGATAAGCAAGGCGGTGTTGCTGGTTGACACCTGGACTTGATCACCTTAAAGTAGGTCATTTCGAACCTTAACGAACCTATGGTTTTATAAAACACATTCTGCCGCGTCTTAGGCGGCGTTGGAGGCCTCACGGGCACCTGCACGGCGGCAGGCCCAGGAGAAGGCGAGCCCCGCAGGTGCAGAAGGCGGGCACCGGCACCGGCACCGTCACCGTCACCGTCACCGTCACCGCCGCCGCGCCCCCGGCGGGCGCTCTGACACCAGACCCCCCCCACGGCCCCTCGCGCGCCGCCGCCCTGTTGTCAGGCAGTTTGGCGCCCGCGCGCGCCCCGGGGGCGTGGCCCCGGGCGCTGGCCAATGGCGAGGCGCGGCGGGTGAAGCTGCGGGACGGACGCCACCGCTGGCTCCCGCCCCACCCCGCCGCGGCCTCCGAGCGCCTCGGCTCCGGATTGGACAGAACGGGTTTATTTTTGAAAGGAATCTGCTTTCTCTATTGGCCGAGAGAGACGCCTGTCAGCGTGACGTTGCCTTGTTGCTAGGCTGGGAAGGTGGGAATCGAGGTGCACCCGCCCCGTGCGCTGATTGGCCAACGGGAAGCCGAGAGCCCGCCGCCATCCGCGTCCCACCCTGTCTCAGTCGCGCAGGCTGGTGACTGACATTGGCCAGGCGGCCAGTGAGAGGCCGAGATCCGCACAGCGCCCAATAAGATGGGGCGAACCGGGGAGAAGGGCGGTGCCGGGGCGAGGTGATTGGCAGGTGGGCGGAGGCAGAGGAGGGCTCGCCGGAGCTGCCATGTCCGCCATCTTGGAGCGTCGGTGATGGTGGCGAGCGGAGGTTTTCCCGCCTGAGCGGAGGCACCCGGGGCCTGTGGCGGGGGACGCGCTGCCGAGGTACGGCCGGGACGGCGCCGTGATCTCCGCTCCGCCGCTTCCAGGGGAGCAGCGCTCCGGCGGCGGCTCCTCCGCGGCGGCGCGGGCCTGGCGCCCGCTCACGGCCGTGCGGGGGCTCCGGGCGCTGCTCGGGCGGCTGCGGGCCGGGGCCCCCGCCGCCGCTGGCCCGGGCTGCCGCGGGGGGTTCTCCGCCGGGACGCCTGGGCTGCTCTGGGCCGTAACAAGGCGGCTTCTTGGAAATGTAAAGGTTTAAGAGCGTGGCAGTGTTTGGGTAAGGTTTAGCCGCTGTTAAATGCGTTTGGCAAAATCTCGCTTAGAACCTGCCAGTTTTTCTGGTTTTGTTTTTTGTTGGTTGCTAAGAACTTTCCGAAGTGTAAGAGGGAATTAGTGTTGTAGTCTATTTAGTGTCATACGAGACTATCTTGTGTGACATAAGTGCAATTGAGGCTAAAGATCATTTCTGTCAGCAGAAATGTTGTTTAAGTCAGAGCAGTGGGATACTTTAAATGGGTGTGTTGCTATTTTAAAAAAGTGTTCTGAGTGGAGAAGACTTAGGAGTAGGTGGATAGCTTTTGAAAGGAATCCTTTGAGATGTTGACAACTTAAAAATGAAAGATTGTGTTACTTGCTGGTAATGGTATTACTTAGGTTTTGAATGTTCTTCAGTGGAATGAGTCTAAGTGTACTCTTAACAGTGCAGTGTGTTTTTGGATTGCACAAATACCTGTGTAGTTTTTTTCTGGGATGCTGAAAGATGGGAATTCTCTCTGTTTCAGTGTTCCAGAAAGATTGCTGAAGTTATTTGAACTGAATGGTCTATTTCCAGTGCAGCAGACATTCAAATAAAACTCTGATTACTTAGCTCTGTGTTATTTATGTTTTCAGTAGCAAGACATGGACTGACTGAAGCTTGCAAGAGTTTCTTTATTATACAAGCAGAAAATAACACTGCAGAATTACCTTTCAATATATAAATTGTTAATGAGACGCCATGCAAAAGTGATATCCAGGTTACATGTTTTTCTTGACAGTTTGTATTTTTAAGTACTTGTTTAGGTTCACATAAATTACTTGTTTTGTCCATCTATGGTATTACTTGAATATAAGGGATTCTTCTTATTTGCTTTCTGTTTGAAAAGCAGAATGTATAGGCATTGAATCCTGCACTGTCTGGAGTTACTAAAGGAATTTATTTTCTAAAGCTACTTGGAAATATTGTTTTGGCAGAAAAACTGTTGATGAGGTCTGCTGACAATGACCAAGGAAAGCATTGAATGAATTGAAAGGTGTAGTTTAGAAATTCCAGAAAACCAACCTGTTTAACAGGAATGCCTTTAAGTAGGGTAGTGCATTACAGCTTCTTTACAAGCCAGTTAGATTTGTATGTAAACTGCTGTAAGCATCCCAGCTTTGGATTTTTTAAAAATACAGTTTAAGTAGCTATTACTCCCTTATGGAATTAAATATACTGAGTAGTTTGTGTGTCTCTTCACAATACTGCCTGCAAACTGCTCCCTTCTGCTGAGTTGCTGAAGTGAGCAAAAGTGACTTTTTCCTTTGGAATGTTTCTGTCTTGCACTTAAGGGAGGTGATGCTGTAGCCTCTGTACCACTCAGAGAATCAGATTGTGTTCCAAGAGTGAAATTCAGGTGAATTAGTACATGGAACCTGAATTTAGCAGAATTAGAGCAGAAATTTGTGTATGTAGCTTTATTATTGACAGATGTTTGTGGAGTGAACTCTGTTGTTATGGCTCAACATCTTTGCTTATTTACTCAGCTTAAGCCTGATGTGCATGTACTGTGAAATGCTAAAGAGCTGGCTCCAAACCAACCAGTCAGGAGGTTGGGAAAGTCAGAAGGGAGAAATGTGTTGAAAAAGTATCTGATCCCCTTTCCCTTCTGTCCATTAATATCCTGTTTTGTCCAAGTGCTTAAAAGCCTCTAAGTATGTACTTAACTCCACAGTTAAAGATGGAAGCTAAAAAATGGCTTATTGCAATATGGTTGCAAAGAGCAGTGTTTCAGCATCAAACATCTTTGTTTCAGTGCAAAACATCTTTGTAGGTGGGAGACTTTTGTATTCACTTTTCTTGGGTAACTGAGTTAATTTTTGGCCTTTGGGACCATGGTGGAAACCATGGCTTTTGTGCTTGGGCAGAAGAGGTGCTGCTATGAGCATAGTGATCTCTTTCTGTGGTGAGGTAGGATGGCTTCAGCACGTTGTGTGCCCTCTAGATTAGTCTTCTGTAGTAGCACCTTCACCTGTGGTCCTTAAACTTGCTGTGTACTCCGCTATGTCATATGCCAGGTTTAGGAGTACTGTGTTAGCTCAGGTTAATATCTCACACCCAGATTCTGGAAGACCAGATGTCTGGTTGGGTTGTCCTAAGAGCAAGATGTAGAGCCATTGTTTCTGGCAAAACTTTTCACAATAATAAAACAAGTATGGGTAAATGAGAAATAATATCTTGCTTGTGTCTTCTTATTTTGGTAAGTTGGAGGAAGAGAGCAAAGAACTTGAGAAACTAGTGATCCTGATATTTTTGGAGTGCGAAGCAAGTCTGAAAGATCAAGGAGAAGATGCACAGAGAACATGAACATCATGTTGGAGGCTCTGCATAGCATGTTTAATTGTTTCTGTAGCATGTCACGGTGCCAGCATCTGTTTTAGAAACCATATGCTACTAAGCAACTGAAGTAAAATATTTTTCTACTCTTGGATATTGTGTGTAGCTTTATAGCTAGTTTGGGACACTTCTCAGGAAGTGGAATAGACTGACTTGAAAAGATTGGGAGGACATGTGGTTGAAGCTTGCCTGTTTATGGAATAGCTTTTCACATAATATTGGCAAAAAAATTGTTGGTATGAAATACAAGACTTTTTGTGACCCTTGATTATTCAATAGCTTACATAACATGGCGAGAAGCATGTTTGAAATGGTATATGTGATTTGGAATAGGTGAAAAAGTTCCTGCCTAACCCTTTGACTTTTTTTTTTCTTCTTGCTGTTCATACGGTCATCCCTTAATTCTGTTAAATGGATGTTTCTTTTCCTCTTAAATTTGAAATGCTCCATGTCAAATCTGTGGGATATGTTGCATGCCAGCTGTGGAAAAGAATAGCAAAAGCACCTTAGCATACAACTTAATGGACCAGAGAAGCTGTAACACTCCGCTGGAGGGGAGATTTATGTTTAGGCCTGTGGCAGAATGGCAGACAAGAGTGCCTGGGAAATGCCAAGTGGGGATTTCATTAATGAAGGGAAGGAGAGTGAAAAAGGAAAATAAAAAATGTATGTGTGCACAAGCAGAAACTGCCCAGTGGTGAGATTTGAGGATGGATTAGTTTCTTTGAAAGGTTCTTAAAACTTTAGCCAATTTCATTTTGAATGAGATGGTTCCAAACATTTATGCTTAAGTGTATGTCTGTGAGGAGGTGGAGTACATGGCCTGGTGGTCTCTTACCTGTTTCCACTGGCCCTTCTTCAAAATGAGCACAGGAACACCATAAGCCATCCCTTGTCACCTGTGCCAAAAGATGCTTTTAAATGTGAAAAAACCTCTAAAGCCCTTTTAGGATGCCCAGGCCTGTCCTAGGTGAGGCTTGAGAGATGGCCATTTGGTTTCCAGTTTGGTAATAAAGTAATAAAGTTGGGATGGAGAATGAAATCTTCAAATTTTTTTGGTAAAAAGTAGTTTCTGAGTTAATTAAATATGTTCTAGAATAGCTTTTCAGTACTAAAAGCATTCTGATTGTTAATTGCAGAAGTGAATCCCAGGCTTCCCACCCCTTTTACACGGTGGGAGAGTGTCCTTCTTGAGTGACCATTGCAGGATTTCTAACTGGATACCAGTATATAAAATGAGATTTTGTTGTACAGATTTTACTTCTCCTGTGGGTTTTTGAAGTGAATCCCATTATTTCCTAAACTATTCTGTAAACGTACATGATGCTCCTTTAGAAGGGCAAAGCCCAAGACTAATCCTCAGTTGTGTTGCACATTTCTCTCTTGTGGGAGTAACCTAATTGATAGATTAAAAGCTTCAAGTAGTGCTTTATGCAGTGGCTGTAGGCAATGCTAGTGCAGGTGTGATTGCATTTTCCCTTGTATTGTGGCTGGTTTGAGCCTTTGTTAGAGCAGAAAACAAGGGAGTAACAGATACTCTCAAGGCTTGCCTTGCTACAAGTTATTATTTCAGTTCTGTTTGCATTGTGAAAGGGGTGTAAGCCACTGCCTCTCCTGGGTGGATTTCTGCATCTTTGTAGCAGAGTGCTAATACAATTAGTGATACTCATAGAAACGGTGAAAATACAATGCTATTTGCTTTTTTTTTTAATAAGTGTAGAGGAAACCAATTCTTGTGTTTCCAGTATATTTAGTGCAGGGGAAAAAAGGGGTCTTGTGTGGGGTGGTTTTTTGTGTGTGGGGTTTTTTTTTTTTTTCAATTACTCTAAGTTTCATTAAGGCAAAAATCATAGGTTAGGTATTGGTGACAAAACTCATTCCTTCTGTGATTTGCAGAAATAGGGCTTTCCATATTCTGTTCTTGCTTACCATGTACCTACTACTTGGACCAGTTCCCAATCTTAAGATTCAGCTGTAAACTTTAGGTCTGGTTTGAACTGCATAATTTGAATTCATGTTATTTCTTCTGCTACCGTCTTGACGGACTTGCTGGATGTCCATGTAACTGAAAGCTAAGTCTTCTAGAAAATAACAAGTAGTCAGTTACTTTTGACAACTTTAGCTGTTGTCACCAAACTTATTGGAAAAGGATGGAAAGTTTAGAGACAGCTAAAACAAGGCTGTGGTGGTGGCAGGAACAGATCCACTTTTCAAGTAAGGGGGGTTCCTACTCGTGTAAGCATCTCCTTTCCCTAGGAACTCAAGGTCCATGTCATGTCACTGTTGGTCAGTCTAGATGGAAGTGCACCTAGAAGTTGCAGTAGCTCAGGGGTTTTGTTCCCATCGGCCATGTTTGTCTTTCTCTGTTCTTTCTGGCTCCTACAAAGGAGGAGTTTGTCACTGCTCATGGCAGCTTGAGGGGTGATGACATGTAGAGGTCTTTTCCTGTCCGTGAGGGACAGCTGTAGAAGGTACAGTGACCTGGCTGTGAAGTGTCAGTTCTTCCTTTTGGCTGTGACAAGCAAACATCCATCAAAGGATCCTTCTCTGTGTGTCCTTGATGCTGATGATAGGCTCTTTGTTACAGCTTTAATCCATATCTAAATAGCAAAAAATTGTTCACTGAGCACTGTATTTGGTGAGATCTGTTTCATAAAGGAGATGGTAAAGGTAACATTAATGAGAGATGTGCATTTCTTAATGATCAACATAAAAAAACTACAGGTGTCTTTTCAGGCTGCTTGCTTGTGCTCTCAGGGCTAATGCTCTCTTCTAGAGTCACAATATGAAAGTTTATATATTTTTTTTGATACGAGTAATATGTGATTGAAGATTGAACTTACAACTTCTCAACCCATTAATCCTTGATTGCTTTAGTTACTCAGTAGTTGTGCCAGGTGCAGTTGTCTTAATATGACTTCAGTCATAGATTGGCACATACTTTTTTTCCCTGGGCCTGCTTCATCCAGTATGCCCTCCTGCTGTACTTAAATATGACTTATTTTGAGAACAAAAACCAAAGAACTTTAACATAGCTGGAGTGAATATCAGCTACACTTGGCTTTGATGTTCTACTTCAAAAATGCAAATTTATAATTTGCAAAAATGCAAGTTATAAGTATAAATTAATCCCTGATGCCTTAGTTATTGACTAGGGAATTTAGTTGCCCAGATTGGAATTGGAGAGATGGGATATTGAAGGCAGACAAGAATAATTCTGAATCTTTTATGTATGAGAATGTCTGTGGAAAAAGATTCAAAGTGAGAAAAACCCATGGGGTTTATGTATTTACTTATTTATATATTTATTTATTATAGGAAACACCTGCAGATGTTTTTCACTATGGGAAACTGGATGCCTTTTAGGGCATAACAGAAAGCAGTGATGTTAATACTTGTACAAGATTTTTTTTCTTTGAAGTGCCCTGGTCCGGTCTTCTCGTCTTCTGGATTTGGGAATTTTGAAGTTTAGCTTGTAATCATAGCTGTAAGGCTGGAGATTAGAATGCAGTGGGGTTGGGTTTTTTCCCTCCCATGTTGAAGTTGTAGCCCCATGCAGCCAGGAATGAAATTATTTACAGAGACGGTAAAAGGTTGTAATGTGGTGCTGATCTCATAAGAAGGGTTTATAGGTTATCCAAATGTGTAACTTAAAAAAAAAACAAACTGTTGTGGTTGGTGAACATTGAGTGAAACCACCTAAGAAGTCTTGTTATAGACTTCAAGGCATGTCAGACTAAGTTAATTTCTGTGCCACTTGGCATAGCAGTAACTTGACTTTTTGGAATGATAATAAGACTGTCCTGACAAAAGTCTGTGTGGAACCCTAAAAGTTACTGGAAAGAATAGAAGACTTAAGTTCAGGTCTTAAGTAAATTGATTTCTAAGTCTTTGGCTCAGCAGGGTATTTCTCTTTAGGGCTTTATCATGTAATGCAGTAATAAATACCATTTTAAACTCTGAGCTTGCATTTTAATTAGCTTGGTTTCTTTGAAACTTTATGCTTTAAATCCCTTGAGTAGGCGTAGGGCAGAGAAGTATCACTGTAGTTTTGTGTAACTATAACCTATCAGTGCTGTTTTCAGTCTTGCTTTGGGATTAGTTTTAACAGTGCGTGTTCGGTAATTCTTAGTAAAGTAACAGTGAGAGTTGAGGCTCTTCTTGCAGCAGGAGAAAACTGTTGGCAGATAGATTGGTAGCTAAGAGAAAGAACTTGTAGGAAGGAATGGATGCTGAAAGTACAGTGGTGAGTTAACTGTGTGGTAGCCCTCTCTTGAAAGGGCACAAAGAAAATGAAAGAGAAAACAGACAGTTGGAGGAAGGGTAATTTCAGAAGGACACTGTGTCCCTTAACTGTGTCATGTTGCTTGAATGGGTTTTTTAATTTTGGGTTTTATTATTTTGAAGATCACGGAGAAAATAGTAGTTTTGGCTTTTTTTTTTAATGGAACTTGAGGGTTTTTTTAAATTAAACTAGGGTGAGTGTTGCACTTGGAAGAAGTGTCTTCTTCTGTTAGGCAGTCTTGATTTTTGTACTGTTGTCCAGCAAAATAGAAGTTCCATGGGAAAGGCATTACTTCTGTTCAGTTGAGACACCAGAGGCACCTCTGCCTAAAAAAACGTGTGATTGCTCTGTGTGTGAGGTTTGTAAAAGGACAGCATGGCAAAACTCAGTTACTGGAGCCTCCAAAATAGAAATTGCCTGTGGGAGGAGGGAATGGGAAAGAAAAATAGCATTAGCTTATTAGCCACTTCAGGCTTCACTGGGAAGGCTTTTTGCACTAAAGTTTCATGATTTTGCTGGGTTTCTATTTTCTTTTCTGAAACATATTTTTGCACATACATAAATAAAAATGACGGCAATTCATTAAACTTATGTAGGTGAGAATTGGTGAAATTTTCCCATTCAAAACATTATTTTCTTAGTTTTCTAAGATGAGTCTCAGAAAAGTCAAGCTGGTCATGCTTTTTTAAAGCTTGTTGTTTAAGTAACAACAGTTACTGGACAGTTGTCTTTGTAGCACTCTGTATTACGGAAAGAGGCTATTCAGTCACTTTTCAGCTGTCTTAGTCTTTGATAAGTTAATCTGACTGTTCAGCATCAAGTTCTTAATTGACATTTCATGTGTATTAGAAGATTTTTCTTTTCTAAGTACTTACCTTCATCTTCAGGATGCCTGCAGAGGTGGGGGAAGCTGTTGTGTAGGCTGCTTTTCCTGGATATTTAGAGTTTGTTCTGTGAAGGAAAGTAGTGTTCTTGTTTGGTTAAAGGGTCAAATAAAGCTGTAAGATTGGCACCAGGCTGGAGAAGATTCCAGGTGGCACTAAAGCATTTTGGTAAATGCAGATACCAAAATCTAGAGAAGTGAATATGCTAAAGTAGCATCACTCTGCCTGTATCTAGGTGCTGCTTCTGTGTTTTATTTCTCTTGCTTTATTTATCTTTATTTTCTAGTTTTGTCCTAGGGGTTGTATTGTTAAACTTGAAAGTGCTGGTAGTGTAGAAAAAAGTATAGATGGGACTTAAGCTCTTTGGGAAATCAAGTCAATTTAGTAGTCTTGGCCCATGAGCAAATCAAAATAAAAGATGCTTTAACTTGCTTAAATTAAAGATTAAAAGAAGAAATATCTTCAACTTTTCCATTCATGGTGTTGGATTTGAACACACTTTGAAGTGTTAGGGATTCTAACTTTCATTCTGAAAAGCAAAACATGCTTATGATACTGTCATTAAAGGAGTATTTAGCTTATATGTGCATTTAGGGGGGGTTGAATAGTTCTGTCAGTTTTTTCAGTATATGGTAGCATTTCTTGATATCTTAATAAAAAGAACTAGAGAGCTTGCAACTGTGAAAACTTATTTTAATGGCTTTGTAAAGCTTAGTATGAGGAAAACCAGGAATATGCTCTTGCCCACAACCTTTAACTGGTACAGGTCATGTAAATTACAATGAAAATTCAGACTACCTGAACAACAGGTCCCAGAAGCCTTGAATTAAAGTGAAGTGTTAAGCAAGAAGTTACAAATTGCTTTGGTTTTAATTTTGAAGTTGCTATTTTCATGCGAGAGCCCACTGCAGTTCTGGCGGCAGGTGTAGCTGACTGGAACTTCAGGAGGCAAAACATTGATGTGCTCCTGGAAGCTGCTGACTTCCATTTCTGGACCGCAAATGGTCTTCAAGTATTCTTTTTAACAAGATTGGCATTTTACATGAAAAAAATAAAGCAAATAATAGACATGAATGCACTGTCTATACAGAAAGAATAGTGGTGTCCTGGTTAGAAGTTGCTGAAGTAGCTTTCTTTTACCTCCATGCATTTTTCATGTGCCTCAAAATCTGATTTATGACAACTTTCAAGGCCTAATCCACAAGGGGAATAGGCGGATGAACTTGAGAAAAAAAATCCAAACTCATGCTGTCTTTGAACTAATACAGTGAACAGAATAAAACACATGCTTATGAAAGAAACCTCTGGTAAAATTCATGTCTTTCAACTTAAGGCTGTGACTTTAAGTTACAGTAATTGTTTCTAAAATGTTCAAACAAAAAAGTTAAGTTGACTGCTAAAGCAGTCAATGCTACTGGGGTTTTTTGCACTTCCAGAGTAGCAGTAGAGGAATTCAGGACTCATTTACACTTGCAAATTATCAGCTGGTTGAGACAACAGTAGAACTGATGCTGAATTGTCCAAATTCAGCATCACCCATCTTATTTATCTGATTCAGGAGAGCTTTTACTCTTGTCATCCTGAGCAGGCATGTGGTGATATAATTTAGGGCAAAGATGGGGGAGTCAGATCCTGGTTGCGCTGTCCCTAATGGTATGTTCCCTCTTCCTTGGCTGCACTGGCCCTGGTGATTGATAGACCCTTTGAGTTGTTCCATCCCATGGCCATGGCAGAAAAACTCTTCTCCCTTCTTCCTCCTGCATTTGCCACTTCTGGAGTAGGTTTTTTCATTTAGAAATGTCTTGGCAGAAGTTTCATCACTGTTGGGGAGCCAACAGAGGGTGACTGCACAGCAAGGGGTAGAACAAAGCTGCTTTGCATAAGCTAATTTAGCATCCTAAAAGACCTGTGAGAGACCATGAGGAATTTCAGTCCTTATCCTCATTCTCACTGTGGATGGTGGCATTGCAGCATACAAATGTATCCTCTAAGCAAGGTGTTGAGAACTGATAGCCAAAGCATTTGAAGTCCTGACCTAAGTGAGATGCTTCATGGTGTTTAAAAATTGCCTTGGTTGTCATGAAGATTTTTCTATCAACTTAATTAGTTCACAAATGAGAATTCTAGACTGCACCGATGTCTTGGCCCTTCAGCTCTCACCACTACCAAATTGATGGTTGTGGACAAGGTCAAGTTTCTTTGAGAATCATCTGTCCAAGGGGCTACTTAAAAGGTTTTGGGAAGAGATGTTCCTGATTGTGTGGTAACACATACGTGTTCCAAGGAGTGCACATTACTTTGATTTTTCTCACCTGACATTTGGAGAGGTGTGGTAGGGAGCAATGCTGAGTCTTAAATTACGATTGCACAGTGCTCTGCCAAAATGTTACGTTAAACAGTTTTGTGTTGCTAGCCTGTCATTTCACTGGGGGGGTCTTTCTGGACCAGTAAGCCAGTGGAAGAAGGGAAAAGATTCTCCTGTTTGTGCTCAGCTGTTTTTTACATGTGTTGCATAAAAATTCTTTTACTTGTTCTGGCCTAGAGAGGTAATAGTACTAAACCATCCCATGTCCTGTGCTTCCCTTTATTAATTGTATCCAGGCCCTTACATTCGAGAAGAGAGGCTGGTGTTCTGCTAGTGGTTTTGTCAAGCTTATGTAACAACTTTATTTCTGTTGTATGAAGTTATATAAGTTAATGCATGCAGAGAATTACTGTAAGAGCAGCACTATTCAGGAGCTTGCAGTTCTTGCACTTTTTTACCAGGATGGACAAATGTTACGTTGGTTTCCATTAGTAGTAGAGACACTTGTTTCATTTCAGTGTTTGGGCCAATAGAGATGCATGGGAATGGTTTTAGAAACAGACGGCCCAGTTCATGCAGCATTAATAAAATCAGTTTAGTCCTCTTCATGGCAATTGGTCACATAGTGGTTAACTTCTCTTATCTAAAAATGTGTGAATAAAGTTTGTCAGGTAATACTTAAAACAGACTTTGCCGTGCTATTGCATTTCATGTGAAGATGGATCCTACCCTGGGTGGTTGTGTCTTGCTTTATTTTCTGGGTATATCACATAAACATGAACATGGGTGTGGTCCTGGTTGTGATGAGTCTTCGTAGTTCTGTGTTGGAATGTAATCCATCTGTACACATGCCAATACTTCCATCCTGCCTTGGCGTGTTACCTTCAGGTCTAAGGTTTTAACCTTCCATCATTGGGTACTTCTTCATGTCAGGACTGTATTAACTTGGCTGAACTATTGCTGAATGTAAGCCATCCATGGATGTAGAAAAGTCAGATTTAAATAGACTTGAATCTCATCCAGTCAGGTGATTCTTTTTTCACATTATTTTATAGAAATAACTCCTGTGGGTTTTTGGGGGTAGGGGTTTGTCCCTTTTTTCATAATGCAGTACCTAATCTGTCCTGCAGAGAGGAACAGTCTGAGTTAATAAACCGTATGTGCCACTTAGTGTAAGTCAGTCTTTAGACCAGCCTCTGTACTCTTGTAGATTGAGGTGGACTGAAAAAGTCCTGATTGACCAGAGCAGGGTTCTGGTGGAACAACCTTCACAGGGTATGCTACAACACATGTACTCCAAGTATCTTGCTAATTTTGATTATATTGGTGTCTCTAATTTACTGTGTCATCCTACTGTATTGAATTCAGAAGCTAACTGTTCTGGTGCTAGACAATGGTATTTAGACACCGAAGTCTTCAGGCAGAAAGCAGAGTAGAGGAAAAACAAAGACATCCTTGTAAGGGGAGTAAAAATAGTGGTTTTCATTTGGATAGTTCCACTAGCAATTGAAATCTGTGGATCTTAAGAATGTGTAAACTCTTCTGAAAGTGCATTAAACTAAGCAGGCTTCTTACTTTGTTTCCACGTGACATAACTGAAGAAGTGATGGTCTCTCTCTTTTTGGAGCTCTGCTTTGGAACATAGGTACACTTTTAAAATGCAGAAACAATAACCTAGAAAACTATAGTGAAGTGAACTGAGTCCAGAAAATTTGTTTGCTTTTTCTGCTCTAGTTCATCACTTGCCTCACAGGGTGTTGGCAGGTCTGTCAGGCATGGAGACCTGAAGGTCTGCAGGTGAAAAAACACATTTAAAAGACCTATAAGAGAATTATCATTTTAAGGTCCTGTCCAACCCAAGGTATTCTTTGAATCTATGATCTTTAGGTTGACACCTGTTCCATTAAACAGACCATCTGTTAAATCACCTGCAAAGACCAAAAATCAGCTTTGAAGACACAGCTCCTTATCTTTAACATGGAAGGTGTAAAATCATTCTTCTCTTTGGCAGAATACTTGAAATGCTATTGAGGTGAATAGTTTGGGTTTTTTAGCTGAAGATGCCAAATACTGGAGAGTCACTGACCTGAGTTAATAAACATGTCACTAATTTTGCTATCCTTCTTAGTTGCTAGTACTTTTATTTTCCATAAACAGTATTACCCATGTTCCCAAATGAAACCAAGGTATTGTGTTGCTTGAAACCTGTGTTAAAAAGCAAAATCAAAAAGCCCTTCAAAGTGCTGGAAAGTGAAGGTGAATTTTTGTTTCAGAAATTCTTCCTGCAACTACTACAAACAGCTAATTGGAAAGAAAAATCAATTTGTAGGGTGCTTTTTCTGACTAGAGCACAGACAGGTAAGTGTCAGTCTGAAGCCAGTTAAGGATACCTAATAGAGCTTGTTAATTCTTCCTTTGTAAAGCAAAGTAATATTAAACTATCAAAAGTGGAGATTTTCATAATGGTGACTGAAGGCTGTCTTAATTCAGCTTTGGAGTTACTTTGGAAGCCTGGATGTGGTCTGTGTTGGTTTTTTTGAAGTTGGCCTGTTTTCAGGTTGAAATTGGCTGAATTCTTCATAGACTTGTGCCAACATAATGGGCATTCTTAATGCTTCTTAGTTTATTTCTGTGCAGGTTTGTGGATAAATGACATTAATATAAGAGAATAGTTATGAAGATAGGAAAAAAACGTACTGCAGAAAAGCTCTAGTAATGGGTATTTCAGGTCTTCCAGATCTGAAGATGTTATTTTATGGGAAATTGCTAATAGTTTGGTTTTTTTGAAGTCTGGATTTGTGTTAGGTTTCAGTGAATTGCAGATTATAAAGGCAGTTTCATTTCAGTAAGACGAAGAACTTTCATCCTTTGACTCCCAAAAACAGAGGGAAATGTTAAAATTGGTTTAAAAGTAAATAGATATTTCAGATGACGTGCTGCTTTTCATTTTGTTTACAGTGTATGTTCCGCTGAACTGACACTTTTCTTCCTAGCAAGTTGTTTCTTTCCTCTGTTCACGTGTTATATTTGTTGCAAAACAGTCCTTAGTGTTTATGCAGTTGTCAAGCTATTGAATAGAACCTATTAACAATATTAAATTATACCATTTTTTTTTGTCGTTGTAGGAAGAAATCTGCTTCATCTAATTCAATGCTAATTCAGTCCTGCTAATCTGCTAGTACTGTAGATTGAAAGATTTTTTTGCTGTTGCCAGGATACCCTGTAATGGGCAAGAAGCCTGAGAGAATACAAAACGTTCTGATTTTTTAACTTTTAAAAACTTTTGTGTTTTAACAGGTAAGAAACTATTAAACTTCACCTACAGAAGTAGATTTAGCTTCTGCATCTATAAAGCCTTGTCCTAAAGCATTCAGAAACCACTTAAATTTTAAGCTTTTCATGTCCCTGATGTCCACTAAAGTCACCTGATTTTATAGGTTCACATTTATCACTTTCTAAGCTGCAGTTCCTTCTTCAGTTCAGGCTTTGTGGCCATGCCTTCCCTTTTCTTGCAGCTTTTTTCTGATTACTTTCTAGCTGGCTGATTCTAACTTTGTCTTTTAACCTATCCTGCTCTTGCACTATCTTTTTTCGTGCTGCTTTGGGGGAGAAATCAATCAGGGGTGTTCCCAACACACAGTTGTGGATATTCTGTTTGTTTTACTGTGTTTTGCTTTTGTGCCAGGAAATGTGTCTGCTTCCTGGCACAAAACCTTTTTGAAAGAGTTTCAAAGGAAATCTGTTCATGAACTGACATACAGTAGATATGAGTGATGTTTCTAGATTATTATATTGAAGTATACTGTCTTCTGCAACTGAACTTTTTGGTACTAAACCTCATGTTTCAGTGCAGAAGTGTCTTCTGGGTAGCTATGCATTGTTGAGCTTGCACTTTATATTATTATGGAATCATGTGCATTTCTTAGTGTAATAATATCTTCATTTTCATTTTGAAGCTAATTTGAAGAATTCATAATAGGAAAAATCTAACTGAATTCTGTGACCAGTGGATATTTTAAATTTGTAATTGGAAGTTGATGTGAAATGACTAGAAAGTGATTCATCTTTACTTGGGCAGGAGAGATTAGTGTCTTCATTTGTTTATTGCAGGTAATTAAGATCTTTATTTATTAACACTTAGTTACCTGTGGTTTGAGATGTTGTAGGAATTGATGAGGATATAGTTGTGGCTTGGTATGAAATTGCTCTTCTAAATTCAGTGCAGACTGTAGATTTCACCTGATTTTTGTACTTCTGTTGAACAGTTATGACCTCTTGAATTTTGGGGGATTGGTGTCTTGGAGTAAACTTGAACTAGTTTGGATTTATTTACATACTTTGTGTCAAAGCTATAGATTATTGGGGCATTCACTTATAAGGAGGGGTGTATATGCACATGATATGTGTGTGTGTATATATATAATGTGTTATGTAAAAAATCATAGAATGACAGAGTAGTTAGGGTTGGAAGGAGCCTCTGGAGATCATCTGGTTCACCCTCCTGCAGGGCAGGGTCACCTAGAGCAGGTGACACAGGAGCATTCTCAGGTGGGGTTTGATTGTCTCCAGACCTCCCTGGGCAGCCTGCTCCAGTGCTCTGCCACCCTCAGTGCAAAGAAGTTCTTCCTCTTGTTGAGGTGGAATTTCTTGTCATTTAGTTTATGGCCATTGCTCCTTATCCTGTTGCTGGGCACTGTGGAAAAGAGTCCAGCACCATCATCTTGGCACCCAGCTTAGATATTTGTATTCAAGAATGAGATGGATACCCATTGTTCCTCCTGGCCACAGGGGTACACTGCTGACTCCTCCACAGATGTGTTTTATAGTTCTCACCTAGATAGGTGTGCAGCTGGGATTGATAAATAAGGGTAAAAGTGATTTCTGTTCACTTCTTAACTGTTCTGTAACAATATCAGGCTCCTCCTTCCCATGTCTAGTGGGGGAGTAGAAGTCCCTGCTTAATAATAACTTGCCTCAGCAGGAGGTGGCACCTTGTTCAAGAGCATGTTAGGAGATGGCTGTCTTCATACAGTTTCCTGGCATGTTTCTCTCACAGTCAGGGAAAGACTGCCGCATGGCATCTCTTGCATTTCTCTCAGGAGGCTGTAGTTACCCTCTGAAAGTATAGTAGTAGTTAGCAGAGGAGCATATGTGCTGTGAATGAGTACAGTGTCTGGAAGGAATCCTATCATGGCATCACGAGGCCACTGTGGCAGCAGTGTATGTGGCCAGCTATGGCTGTCCTGGGAGCTGGGGAGGCTGTGGCTTGAGAGATCTGTTCATGTGGGAGGAGGAGGCTTAGGTAGACTGAGGTCCCCTTTTTGGGGATCACTCCCCTGTTCTACTGCTCCTTGGGCACAGGCACTGACTTTGGCCTCCCCTCTTGTGCCTGAGCTTCAGCCTGCTCTTCATCCTGTGTGTGGGCTCTCCTGCACGAGACAGAGGCAGCAGTTTTGCAGGAAGGTCAGAGATCCTTGATAACCTCCTGCTCTGCATCCCCTGTGCCCAGCAGTGGCTGAGAAGAGGGTGAAGCATCCAGAAATCCTGCTGTGAGGAATGAAGTGCATCCAGCCTGCACAAGATCTCCCAGCCTTCCATGAAGGAATTGTTGGTTGGTTTTGTTTCCTTTTTAGCATCTCTTCTAGTTTGTTACACCTGTGGACTAGGAAGGAGTGTGTATGGTATTAAAAGTATGTATTAAACTGTTGAGGTAGAGGTTTTTCTATTTTCTCTTCTATTTAATTCCTGTTAATTTCAAATCATTTATTTGTTCCTTTCTCCACAGAGTTTCTTTTCTAGTTTATTATAAGTAATGAAGTATTTCTTTTCAACTAGGTTTCAGGCTTGTGACATGTATAGGCTGTTCTGACACTGAAGAAACAGCTACTTGTTTTTTTGTATTCACTTGAGACTTCTATGCCAAATTGATCTTCTTTTGTTCAAGAAATGTAACAACTGTACCATGAAAGTTTATTACTGCTGCTTTTTTTTTTTTTTTTTTTTTTTTGTTTGTGGGGGGTAAAGCATGCTGCAGTTACCCACACATTATACAAATTTTAGACTGATTGTGTTGATTTGTATATTCTTAAATACCATTAAAATTTTTTTTTTTTGCTTTTTTTTTTTTTTTTTTTTTTTATGATTGCTGGGTGTAATTGTAAAGTACTGTAATTAAATCTAGGGCTTTTGAACACCAGCTTACGTCTTTCTAGTTAATAGTACTCAGTGAACCTCACTGCTCTGATTGAAAAGAAATGTATTCCAAATGGGTTAGGACAGGCAATTGTAAACAGCAAGTTTACAGTGGGTGATGCTCTGCTGAGTACAACAGGCAATTTAAAAAGTAGCAACTGGAGTGCCTTCTGTCATTTTTGTTTACTGGTAATTCTCTTCAGCTCTAAATTTTTTTCAGAGGTGCATTCATGCTTACTTTTGTTTTGAACAGATTTGACACTTTTCAGTGTCAAAATAAGCACTTTATAAATGCTAGGACAGTGTCCATTGACTGCAGAAAGGGGACCCCCTGCCCTAAGCTGGAATCTCACTAAACATACCTAGATAGTAACTAGGTGAGGTTATGTGAGGCTGGCTGAAGGGCATGCTTGGCATTTGAAATAAATCTCTTAATGTGTTTAAAAGTCTTAGAAGATAATCTACCAAAATTTTTCATGATAAAACCTTAATAAATTATCTTCATCATTACTTTATCCTTCCTTAAACTTACCTACCTACTTGGTTTTTAGGATCAAGTCATTCTTTGCATTGGAAATTCTTTTATAATTAAGAAGTGCAAGACCGTCCTAAAATCAAGGACTCCTTTGGTGGTTGCTCTCCTTGCATTCAGCATCTAGGTTGGCTTTTGCTAGTTGCTGCACAGAAATTATAAATCCTGTTTTGCTGAAGTAAGGCTGCATCACTTAAGATGTATCGTGTTTCAGTTGTGTGTGTTGGTGCAAAAGTAACTAATTTTCTTTTCCATCTGTGTGCTTGAGCTCTATAGTAAGAAAATACAGTAGTGCACAAAGAAAAGTGACAGATTCTGAGGTTTTTTTATAATGCAGTAATTGTTACAACTCCATATGTAGCATTTCTCAGAATTTCACATACTATAGAATCCTCCGCTTGACACTGAAAGTTTCTCTTGCTTGAAAAATGAAACTGGGCATTGCAGTAAAATCTGTGAAATTCCTACCTGAAGCTCTGTGTATATGCCTATGTAGTTATCAGGTAAAGAGCCTTGAACTGGCTACTGAAATCCTTCTGGTTTTCCTTCTGTACTGGTCTAGATGCCCATGTCTGCTTAGTCTGAGGTACTGAGTCAGAAGGAACTCAACGTAAAAGCCCCTTTTCATGTTTGTTTAACCTAAGTATGATGCTTCAAAGTTCAACTCAAAGGAACAGCTTACTTTAGTTTTCTTATTTACTGAAGACTTCTGGATGCTTTCAACACTTGTTAGTCTCTTTTGTAAAAGGTTCAGTATAGGAGGCGTTGTCCAAAATGAAACTGTATGCTTATCTGACAGGAATTCACATCTTAGTGTGGTAGCTTGAAAACAGGAATGTGTTCAGGAAAGGTGTGTGACAGCTACCATCACTTGAAGCTACAGAGAGACTTTGTGATACAACTGTTACCAACTCCTTTTGATAGAAATGCCGCTTAAGCTCTTAACCTCCAGAAAGAAATGCTGATTAGTTACTGCTTAAAATACTTGCGTGGTTTTCTTTCCCTGTAACAGACGACGATTTAATTTTCCTTCTCGGTTTGAAAGGTTCTAAGCATTATTTCTTCCATTTAGCACATGATAAAAGTGAGAATTTCAGTAACCTGTATGCCAGCAATTGAAAGCAGGCTTTCTTTGCTTTGCTGAACTTTTTTTCTTTTCAGATTTAAGTCAAGTGTTTGTTACATGGGATGATATTCAGCATTCATTCAGAGAAGAATCTGTTAACAATATTAATTAAGAAAACAAAGCAATATTTTTTAAGACGTTAGATGTTACTCAGAATATTGAATTGTCATAAGCTGAACTTGCTGATCAAGTTCATGTAAACTTTTGTAAGTACTGTTTAATGAACTGGATGTTAATCTTGCTTACTGGAAACTTTCAGAGATTATAGAAAACTAACATGTTACAAAAGACAGTCAAATACATGCAACATCTTTACCAACTTTTAACACATTTTGTCTTTCCACATGTAAGTTTTTAACATCATCCTGGATTATTTTGCTTCTTGTAGTTTCTAACCTTGAGCATGTCTCGTATTTGGAAGTCTTTTGTATATTGCATTAAGTCCAAATGTCTTTTTCTGCTCTGGCTGAAAGTGAAGTAACATTGGGAGTAACACAACCCATGTGATCCATTGAGTTTTCTCTAAATTTGCAGGTAGTGAAGTTTTGGAAGGAGCACACTTGTGGGTTTTGGACAGAAGGCCTAATGCCGACTCTGTTAATGGGACTGAAATCTGAAAAAGCATGGTGGTGATTCAGAATTAGTAGATTTTGGGAGGGAGGGTAGAACAGTAGGCTTTGAGAAAAATAGCAATAACATGTTTTGATTTTAAAACTTCCAATCAAAACTATGCTAGGCTGATTCTAGATTACTGTCAGTAATAATGCCTGAGAAAATTCTCTTCTCTTCAGGGTTCCTTGACTTTCCCTTTGGCACAGTTTATGTTGTTTATTTTTCCTTATTTCAAAGGACCTGGGCTCCTGTTGAGAAGTGATGGAATAATCTGTGGCCGGCACCTGACATATTGAGAGAGCAGCCCCTAAAGGAGCTTGCCTGGGAGACAGTTTGTGAAATAACACAGTAACATGTTTGCAGTAGTACGCCTCTTTTTTTGTTATTGCTCTTTTCCATTGTTGAATTTCTCTTGAAATAACTGACTGAGAAATACACTGAAGCCGCTGAAATGAGCATTAATCACTACAGAGGTATTTACATCTCGACTTAGCATTGATCATGGTTACTTATGAGCATGGTACTTCCACTAACTGGGGCAAGGGGAGGGATTTGATCTACTTTCTAGAGGTTTAAAAATCCCAATGAAAAAATATCCTCTGGCTTTAATAATGCACTGTTTTCACTTCCTTACAGTTAGTCTGTGTGTAGCTTGCATTACCCACAAGCTAGTGTTTTGCATAACTGTATAAATTGTTTTAAGCTAATTTGTTAGATCAGGTGTGTTAAACCCTGCTTGAAAGTTTACTAATACTTCTAGTACAAAATAGGTTTTTTTCTGCTTCCTAATCATTTAATACTTGCATGGGATGTTAGATTAGTACCAGTACTGCAGTCAAATAAATCTGTACATTGCCTGATTGGTTTTGTTTGAACCCCATATCTTTATAAACAGAAAGCTATGTAGTCTAGGGCCAGTTATGAATGTTACAACTTCTGAAAAAAGGTCAAGCAGAGTAAGGTGATCAGTATGTTGTGATTAAAGCAACAATTAAAACCCTCAAAGCAATTAAAATGTCTCCATAGTGAATATACCAAGTTTTATAATATTTAGACTGAATACTGAAAGTCTTGCTAATGGAAAGATTTTGGACACAAAGGTTTTGCTAGATCCTTGAGGTTGTTTCTGTTTCCAAACTGCTCAATTACTAAATTTGACACAATGCTGTTCTAAGTAGCTCTAGTATGCATGCTAAATCAATTTCAACTTGGAAGTGCTTAAATGCTGCCTCTTAGTTGCAAAAGAATTGGGTATTTCTAGTCTATATTTATGGGGTGTTTTGAGTGTATGACAACAGCATAGTTGGATCATTGCCTTTAAGCTTGCTCCTGTATACAGCCTACAGTTTACAGAAGTGTCCTTGCCAAAGTAATACTGTTCACTGAAATTCCCTGCCTTAACTACATGTCCTCACAGCTGATATTGCTAATGCATAGCAGTAACTAATGCGTTGATTTAATCTTTCACATTTTGAAAATATTTACTAAAGGAGGAAAAGGAGTCTGTCTGTCTTTCTTTAAGTGTGCTGCTCAAAACTGCTGCTTTCAATTGTAAGGAAAGGAAAGTTTTTCTTAGCATGTTCTAGTATCTCTTTTCAGTCGACTTAACATCTGCATTCATATAAGCCCAGTTAATACCATGTCAGAGGTCAAGTGTCATGTAAAAGCCCTGTTTTCAGGGCTGGCTGGAAATGAAGTGTTTGTGTGGAGCTTAATGAGAGGTGAAAGCAAGAATTTATTGGATATATTGTAGACTGAAATATTCTTTTCTGATAGCACAGTTGTCTCAGTAGCAACTGTTCAAAAGGTGTCTTGGAGAAACAGAATTAATATAGAGGTGCCAAAGCATTTTATAGGAAAAGGTGAAGTTGTTTGTTCTTACAGATCTGTTACAGCCTCTTAGAGTGTTTCAGTGCTTGGGGCCACTGCCCTTGACATGTTTGTGTAACACACCTTGGCCTTTGATATTACTCCTCTGTCAAGTTTGTGGAGGCAGTGACAATTAGTGTAGTGTTGAAATTAGCTCCTGCACTCTGAAGTGTGCTCCCTGCAAACTGAAATTCTTTTAATTCCTCTACCTTTATAGAGGTTTTCTTCAGTGGTGGGGGTGATATTTCAGTGCAGTTATTCTCTGTCCATTTCATCTTCACCCAGCTTGATTAATTGCTGAGCAAATAGTTCTGAATCTCTGACTCAATGTGTAGATTAAAAACAAGGAATGGGAAAAGCAAATTTCATACCTTTTTCTTTAATGCAAATTAGCATGTTCCTTTCATGTAAGTAAAACCCTGCCTAACTCTTACCTTTGGATGTTAGAATAATGGCTACTGCTGATATACTGCTATTCTTCTTACACAGACCAGCATGTTTTGGAAATTTGATCTCCATTCGTCATCACACATAGATACACTTCTAGAGAGAGAAGATGTAACACTGAAGGAGTTGATGGATGAAGAGGATGTTCTACAGGAGTGCAAGGCTCAGAATCGCAAACTTATAGAGTTTCTGCTGAAGTCAGAATGTTTGGAAGACTTAGTTTCATTTATCATTGAAGAGCCACCTCAAGACATGGATGAAAAAATTCGATATAAGTAGGAAAACTTTTGGGGTTGGGGGAGATTTGGAAGGTGGAAAGAGGACTAAGTAAATCTAGTTAATTTGATAGTGTGAATCCCTGTGTGCTAGTGTATAGTACAGTATTGATGTGTTTTAGATTATGTTTTCAAAAGGCTTCATGGAACTTCTAAGTAAATCATTCTAATATATGCATCATTTTCAAATGGAAACTTCTTACTCACAAATGCTTCCAAAACCGGTTCATATCCAAAGGAGTTGCTAAAAAAAGGTCCAACTAGGACTCACATTAAGATTCCTGTAGTTGTATTTAAGAAAATAGTTGAATGAAAAACCTTTCTCGGGTAATATAACCGAATGGTTAGCTTTGTTTTGTTTATTTGTAAGATGTTTTGAAGATGCCTTTTAGAAGATTCGTGATACTCCTTGGAACAATGTCCTTAGAGTCCCAATGCTGATATTTTCCTTTCCAGAGTATGGCCATGACTTCTGGCTTGCTGAGAAGGTTCAAGCTCAAAATCCATGTAGCAGTTTGTAGAAAAGCACTTCTACTGCTTTTGGCCTATTTTAGTGTCTGTACAGAAAGGTGCTTTTTTTCTTAAAATGGTGTGTTAAAATAACGTGAAATAAGTTACACTCTTAGTTACAGAACTTCACCATTTCTTGAAAAACCAAGCCTCCTGTGAATGTTTCTAGTAGAGTTAGAAATTGAAGAAAATAACAAGTCAGTACTTGAAGAGATGGATTTAACAATAGATCTTGAAATGAAAGCTTGCTCTTTCCTTTGTCAACTTCCCTACTGGTGTTCTATTGCTACTGAAGATTGAAGTAGTGCCCTTCTTAAATGAAAACAGAGCTTATAGGCTGAATGTGCAGTTTGATTATTTTGTGTTAGCTTGCTACTTCAGTATAGACCAACCCTGCTTGAAAATTTAGTCAGATGCTTTACCAGGTTCTGAATTCAGAGCATGAAGTATGAGAGTTCCAAAGTATGAGCTATGAATAATTTTTTCTTTTCCCAGATACCCAAACATATCATGTGAGCTGCTTACATCAGATGTCTCACAGATCAATGATAGGTTGGGAGAAGAAGAATCCTTACTCCTGAAACTGTACAGCTTCCTCTTAAATGAATCTCCTCTAAACCCTCTACTGGCCAGTTTCTTCAGCAAGGTGTTAAGTATTCTTATCAGCAGAAAACCAGAACAGGTAACTGTTTGCAAATTCACCAATTTTACAAGTGCTCTGATAAAGCTGTGATACTCAGCAGTTCTGCTTTAAGATACACAATTGAGGGATAGCAGCAGAGTCAAAAGAGGGCGTTCAGGTTCCACCCTAGCTGAAGACACCTCTTCATTATGCACATGATTAAAAAATACACTTGGATGAGTAGGATGTATTTGATTCAGATTTGCCTGAGCTATTTATGCAATCCGTGTGTGAGTGCCTACCTTTTGGCTTAGCTCAGTGTTTTATATGATCATATTTGCATTTATTGCTGTTAAAAGCAAACATAAATGACTTGGATCAGTGATAGTGATCCTGACTTGGTGTGAAGAATTATTTAGAGCAAGGAGAGAAACATTTGGAGTCCTTGCTCAGAAATGCTCTTGTACTCAGTGCATGTGGTCCAGTCACTGCAAACAGCTGCAATGACCTGACTCTCAAACCTGAGATACTGTTTGTGTTAAGAGTTTTGCTGTGTTGAGCTTTGCCCACTAAACAGAGATAAGACTGATTAATACCAAAAAGAAAACCTGACTCTGCTTTGGATTATAAGTAGTTTATGGTCAGCAAGTTGGGTTTGAGAGGAGACCCCAGGACACACTGTATGTAGTATGGATCTGCCCTGTGCCTGGGTTTTATTTTATCTTGTCTTGTACTGCAGGCTTTAAGTGGCAGAAGTGTTTAAGAAAGTTTTCATCTATTTTATCAGTTTGATAGGAGAGTGAAATGAAAAGTGATTGGTGTAATTTATCATGAAAAATATATGAAGCAAATATAAGTTTACATTTTCATTTCCAGATTGTAGATTTTTTAAAGAGGAAGCATGATTTTGTAGACCTCATTATTAAGCACATAGGGACCTCTGCTATCATGGACTTGTTGCTCAGGCTACTGACTTGCATAGAACCTCCACAGCCCCGGCAAGAAGTGCTGAATGTAAGTAAAATATCGCAGAACTTCTGTCTGACATGTGTGAACTCTAAGCTGGCTTAACTTTTGCTGGCTTTACTAAGTTTATTTCTTGAATATGCTGAAATTAGATGTGTGGGGGTTTGTTTGTTTGTGGTTTTTGTTTGTTTGTTCTTGGTTTTGTTTTTATTTCTGAGCTGCCAATATTGTTCCAGTAAAACCCTACTGCTGCTGGAGACAACTTAGAACCTGAGTGGCTGGTCTCTTCCCCAGTCTTTGATATCTAACATACACCTGATGCAATTTTTAAATTGTTTTGAACATTGCCAAACACACTTTGGCATCAAAGTTTGTTGAAATTAACGTAAGATTTTCTTTTCTGCTGTGGCTCAAAATGCTGATTTTACTTTTTCTTTTTTCTGAAATACTGTTAATCCTTATTTAGAAGTATTGACATTATGGCTTGTGGCAGTTGTCAAAAGGCTACTTTCAATTTTTTGAGTTCATTTAATTAATTCACTTGGGAAAAATTCTTATTAACATCCACAAACATTTTTACAGTGGCTGAATGAGGAGAAAATTATCCAGCGGCTTGTGGAAATCGTACACCCATCTCAAGATGAGGATGTAAGTATTGGTGTGCTGATGCCTTGGACTGGCTACCTAAAACAGAGGCTAGACAGAGTTAGAGAGCCAAGTGGGTGTTTATTAAAGGCCTTTAACAGCTACACCTTGGGCAGGGCAGGAGCCTCGCAGAGGCTACACCCAAGATGGACAGTGGTCATGAGTTTTCTCAGATGTCAGTTTGGTTGGTCTATTTGCATATCAGAGGTTAATTGTCCAATTACAGCTTCTGGTAATGAAGTCACGTTGCCCCAGTTTGCTTCTCCCCCCAATTGACTTTAGTTCATACTTTTCAGGCCTGAGGCTGTGATGGTGACATTGGTTCTCAGGCCTGGAAGGATTTTGTGTGACCAAACTGAAGAGAGCTTACTAACACTCTATGAAGTTCACTTACACACTAATGCAGTACAGGGCTAAAACTTAAGGCAACACTGGTGCTCCCCTGCATCTGTTCAGCTGTAAACATGGTGTTAGAACTTTTAGTTTTACTGTTTTCTGCTTGCTTTTTTCAGTAAGCTGATTTCTATATTAAGTGTGGTTATTTGAGGAAGGTTATGTGGTTTTGTTCACCTGCCTGCCCTCTTTTTGAGATCCTTATCAAAGGCTTTGGCATACTTCAAGTTGTTGGAAGATTCAGCTCTTGTATTTTGCCACCTTAATGTTGGAAATAGATTCCTGCCTCACGCTTCAAGGGTTGTTTTTGTTTTGTTAAGGGTTAGTTATGGCATAAAGCTACTGCCTGAATGTTTTTTGGGTAGGAGAGCTCTTGTTCATGTTGAAACTTTCACCTTTTTTAACTGAAGAATTAGAGTCCATCATGTTACTATTCTTGTAGTGCAAAGGCTGTTTTTCTGTTTCAGAGGCATTCAAATGCATCACAGTCACTCTGTGAAATTATTCGTCTAAGCAGAGACCAGATGCTACAAGTACAGAACAGTTCAGAACCAGACCCACTGCTTGCAAGTTTAGAGAAGTAAGTTGGTTTGAATTTTTGATTTTATTCTCACTTCATAAGAAACTATAGAAAGAAACTTTGAAAACCTTCAGAAATGACAAGCTCTTTTCAGGGTAATTTTCTTGGCTATCCATCTTTTGTTTGTGTGATGAAAAATAACTTGGCAAGTAGGCAGAGGACACCTGGAGGATTTTCTAGTGGGGAATGTGGGAGAGAAGTGCTCTCATTAAATTATTTCCTGTGCTGCCCAATTGAATGGTGTCTTACATGTGGAGGTCAGCTTGATACTGTGCAGACTAAATATGGTACACTTCAGCTATGTTCTGTTACTTGTTTTAAGTTAATCTAAGTGTATATTTCTGCCAGAAAAGATTCTCCTGTATTCCATTTTCCCTTTTTTTATGTGGGCAAGTGGGAGTTACTTCTGCTAACAGCTGTATCCTGAAGTGCTTTCATCTGTTACCAATGCTTTTCTTTTCAGACAAGAAATCATAGAGCAGCTTCTGTCTAATATTTTTCATAAAGAAAAAAATGAATCTGCAATTGTCAGTGCAATCCAAATCCTATTGACCTTACTTGAGACAAGACGACAGACGTAAGTGTTATTATTTCACTTGGTTTATGCCTGCAGTAGCAAATGCCTTCCATGTGCTTGTGACCAAACCATTTCTGTGACCTGTTGTTGCTGAAGGAGTAAAAATGCAAATCAAGTCATTGTGGTTGGCATTACTGCACTTTCATCAAATGACTGATCTTTCTGCAGCTTTTTCTAGTGTGAGTACCAACAGACAGATCAGACTAAATACATTTCATCAGTTTGTTCCTGGATACAGGGGATAGAGTAAATGGGTGTGTGCAGTGACTGGATATTGACTTTTAAAAAGTTACTTGTAATACTATTGCAATTTCATTTGGAGAAACTGCTGAACAGGTATCTCTGATACATTCAACTTATGTTGTTTCAGATAGACAAACAAGGCTCTTTATTTGCTTCAATAAAACAAATCTCAAAACTATTTTGGGGATTTCAAGCACAATAAACCTAGAAATACTAGGGCCAATGTTTGGGAAAATCTCTTTTTCAACCATCACACTTAATTTTTATGTGTGTGTAACCCTAGGTTTTTGTATTTTTTACCTCCTTGTTATTTTAACTTCCTTTCAGAACTGTTACATACCTCAGAGATGTTTTACAACTAGTTTTGGTACTAATTAAATTCTGCTTATGTGCATTTTAGATTTGAAGGTCATATAGAGATCTGTCCTCCAGGCATGAGCAATTCCACATATTCTGTCAACAAAAGTGTTTTAGAAGCCATAAAAGCACGACTTTCATCCTTCCATGAGCTCCTACTGGAGCCTCCAAAAGTAAGTGAAATCTTGTGTTAACAAATTAATTGAAGCAAAACTCACCATGTGTCTGTTTTAGGCAGATGATAATAAACAAAACCCAGTCTGACAACTTTCAGGCAAGCACCCAGGCTACTTCCTAGCCTGTTGTGAGCTTTGGCTCAGGCAAACAGTAATAATGAACAGCAGTGCTTTGTGCTTTTCCAGCACAAACTTGGTTTAATTAGCATGATAACCTTGGAGCAGTTACTTCTTCCTAAAAGCAACAAAAAGAGATTTGCTGTATAGTCTCAAGGGAGGTCCTATTTTCTCCTTGGAAATCCAGTCTGGATAGGAAACATGAACTGTAGATGCTGCAGTTGTTTGGAACCTTGTAACGGCCCGTATCAGGCTCATGCAATTCTCTTGACTTTTCCTAGGACCCAAGTAGATTAGCTCCATGGCATATCTCTGCACCCTAGGCATGTTAAATTCCTTGGGCTTTTTACCTGATTTAAGCAACTTACCTCTGTCATGCTCTTGCCAAAAATCAAAAAAATGTATAAATAGAGGGTTTACCTGTGATCCATTTGTATCTTCCACTCACATTTTCACTGGCAGAATTTCAGTTGGAGCACTGCACCCTGAACTGGGTGCTGCAGATTTTAACAGAGAAATGAACGTGAATTTTTTTTAAGTGTATGAAGTTAGGGTTGCTGAGGCATTATAATATATTGAGACTGTCCACCTAGCTGTTCTGTGTACATTGTAGTAATGTAGAATATAGCTGGATTGAGTGAGAATTATTTCTGAGGAGCTGTCTTGTAATTCCTGTCAAGGTTGAGTAGACTTCATCTACTCTGAGATCCTGTCTGTAGTTAGCAATCTTTTTTTTTTTACCAAGTTGTAGCTTTCATGTGACTGGTTTTAGTGCTTCCTGTCTGTGGAATTAAAATAAGCTACCGCATTTGGAATTAAAAATGGGGCTGCTTTGCAAGATGAAGGTAAGACAGTTGCTCAAGGACTAAGTGTATCTATTTTTAAGCACTATTCAATTATTTTATGTAGAAATGATAAGCTGAATTTTTAAAAGATATTTTAATGGGTTTATATATTAAACTTTTTTCTTTTTCAGAAAAGTGTCATGAAGACAACCTGGGGTGTACTGGATCCACCTGTAGGAAACACACGTTTAAATGTGATTAGATTAATATCTAGCCTTTTACAAACAAATACAAGCAGTGTGAATCAGGAGCTTATAGAACTTAACAGCATAGGAGTCATACTGGTAAGAACTTTATGCTGTCTTGATTTTTATGGATTGCTGTTAAGATCTTGTCTGCTTTTTCTGACTCTGAAGATAATTTTCCAGTCTAACTTATTTTCCAGCTTAACTTTTCAGCACCTTTGTATTGTGGTGTCTATTGCTTCGTTTAAGAACTTTTAATACTGGATTTTACTGTTAATCTGTCTGAGGGAATTGTTTGCTTCTGACCACTTGAATGGTTCTTACTTGCTACACCTTCATAAATACATGAACTGGTTTTCTTAATAAGCTTATTTTCAACTGGATGTTCTCGAGTGTTCAGCCATGTTCAAGTCTTCATTGCTATTTTCATTTTTTCTCTTAAGTTGTTCCCTCAAAACCCCTTTTTTCTCAATATATGGCCTACCAAATAGTATCTCAGCAGTGTCCTATAAAGGAGCAGTTATTCTTGGGAGCTTGTACTCCTTCAAACTTCAAAGCAAGGTGGTGTACGACAAACTCGGTTACCTAACTCATTGCTCTTTGCTGATGTGAACACGTATTTTGAGTACTTCCGACCTCATACTTCCACTATAGCAGATGAACTCTGTGTTTCGGTTCACCCAAGAAATCCAAATGTTGGTTGATTAAAAAATAACTTGAAATAATGTAGAACTTAAGCTAGTTACTGAATAACAATATGTAAACTTCTAAGTTGGCAGTTGCAAGCTTAAAGTGTAAATACCTTCTCTTCCCTGTTTTTAGTCCAAAACCCCTTTTTCCCGTGACTGATTATTACAGTGTGATTGAAATGTTTCCATCTCAAATTTTCTTCACAATTAGGTTTGCAGACAGGTACTAACTTTTATACAAATAGCTGACTTCACTGTAGCTGCAGTTTTTCCTAGATCCACTGTCTAAGGGAGCATACACACTATGAATGCTTGCATGTTCTTGTAAATAGATTATGTTGTGAACTGTGTTCAATGAGGTTTGAACACACTTTTCTGTTGCAGGTTTTACATAAGGAAAAAAGGAATTGTAGCCATGAAAACCTCAGTGCTTCATGCTGTTTGCTGAAACAGCACATGTTTTACTGGGCAGACTTGACTTCAGAAAAGTTATGGGTGAATGTCATTAGTTTAGGAGGACTGAAGATAGATTGAAGACCTTTAGCTGTACTTTGAATGAGACTAGAATTGTTCAATACTGTTCCAATCACTGCACATATTTCCAGAACTCACTACATTTTCCCAGTGACAGCAGTCATTTGAATTTTCCAATGAATAGCCTAAAATAACTAGGCTTGACAAAAATCTTACTTGTGTTTAAGAGAAAAAATGTGGAGAAGCAGGAACTTGACTGAATGGAATCTGTTTATTGTATTTCAACTTCGGTATTTGTCTTGGACTTTGCTAATAATTTTAAACTGCTTCTAGATTATCTGAGGTGGTGGATGATGGGTTTGAAACCAGTAGATACAATTTTATAAGGAATCTCACTGAAGTGAGGAGCACATTTATAGAAGGATATTATAGATACTGGGAAGGTCAAGTGAACTCAAAAAAGTCAAGGACTTCTAAGGTCATAAATAACGCTTCTGGCTGTGGAGCTTTCTGGGCTGCAGCTGACAGAAGGAATATAAGTAGGGAGCATTATTTCTGTCTTACTATGTTTTCATAGTCGGAAAGTGCATTACTTGTGACCCCTGCAATAAATCCAGTTAGTTGCATTCTTGTTCTGATCCAGGATAGTATTCCTTGCATTCAGAAAATGGCAAGCACAAAAGTTAACTGGTTTTGTGGGTCACAAATTTTCTCTTGTACAATAATACTTAGTGTAAAACTTAAAGTATTTCTTCGCGTGTTGTCATTCAAATAATTAGGTGGTTGAGACTGCTGTTTGTGTTTAATGAAAAGATCTTGGTTTGTGTAAACCTCTGTGAATTTGTTTTTCAGGACATGTTTTTTAAGTATACGTGGAATAACTTTTTGCATACTCAAGTAGAAATCTGTATTGCATTGATTCTTGCAAGTCCTCTTGAAAACACGGAAAATGGCACAATTACAGATCAGGATTCCAGTGGGGACAATCTTTTACTGAAACATGTAAGTTGTGTTTTGCAAGTCTCTTAAATTTTACTGTTTTCATGCGGTTATTTTTACATAAAATATGCCTCTTTCTACTTAATATATAGAATGAAAAAAAGGTCTTTCTGGTTTTACTTAAAATGTTAGTTCAGGGTGTTAAACCTGACACTGCCATAGAGTAGATTTTTTTTTTTGTTGCTTCAAAGTGAGCATGGTGAAGAGCTGCAAGTATTCATTTTCCCTGAAGTTCTTCCTATTTTTAAGGCTTAAAATCACTATTTCAGTAGCTTTATGCTACTACAACAACACAGCACTTAGAGAAGTGGAATTAATACAGGTTTATCTTGCAGGTTTCTGGCTGTGATTTGACTACTGAAGTTTCAACTCTTTAATGAAAGTGTATATCCTGAATGTGAAATTAATAGTCTTGCAGACTTTAGTATCAACTGTAAAATGCATAAATAGTGTTCCATTTTACTGCTACTAAGCATATTTTGCTTTTTTGACAGCTCTTCCTTAAGTGCCAATTAATAGAAAGAATACTTGAAGCATGGGAGATGAATGAGAAGAAACAGTGAGTAATTAGTTTCTTCATTCCCTGCAATTGTCTAAATAAGACTTGAGTGGTGAAATGAATGTATAACCAATTCAGAAGTGATCTAGCCAGTTCTAAAATCACCTGTATGTTAATATTTTAATTAAAGCTTTCTCTTGTACTTTTTAGTAGCATTCTAATTCTTTTTCCTGTGACCATTTGAGAGCACGAGAGTTGTCATTCTTGCCATGTATAAGATATTACTCTGATCTTGAAAATTTACCCATGTTTGAGTACATAAACATACTGTAGGTTTTTAGGGATCAGGAGTTACTTTTCCCCAGTAAGCAGTTGGGAATTACTTGTGAACGCATCAAAGCATATTGCATACTGGGAAGCATCAGACTCCTAAATAGTAAAAGCAAATTTCCTCAGCAATAGACTTCTAAAATTGTGTTTAAAGGATGTAAGCTTCAAGTAGCTAATGCTGTCTGAAACTGTTTTTGTAGCAGTAGAAAAAATCTTCAGTTGTCACCTGAGATGGTAAAATGTTCTCATGAAGGCCACATAATTTTTGCTCTGGAGGTACTGAACAGTAAATGTTAGTTCTGACCTGTCAAAATATTGAATTGGCTAACTGGGGTAGTGCTGCTGGTTTGATGGAATGTTGAGACTGTTGCACTCACGAAAACATTGGTATCATAAGTGAATCTAATAGTAAATATATGGCTAATGTAACTGACCTGGAAATGAGGATGGTGAAGAGGAGCGTAATAGAAAAAGGAATGTGCTAAATTTAACTGTAGAAAACATGCTCTCCTGAATGTCATTTTACAGCAATTCTCCTGAGGTTATAGAGAATTGCCTACTTTACTGGCAGTTAGATTCTCGTAGGAGAGAAATATGAAAAGTTTTCTCTGTAATTCCAACGTAAAACTTAAGTTTTACTTGGATAAGACTGTTCTTGATCCAGTGCTTACTATATGAATGATTTAATTAAATATTTAGTCTTACATTTGGGAATACTAATGAAGAAAATAGTGTTTCATACCTTAGGTAGTGCTTTTATCTGGAAACAGACTTACAATAAATTCACTCTGTTATCCAGTTTTGTAGAGGTGTGTCTCCAGCTGTAAAAGATAAAGCTTTAAGGGTACTTTTAGCTTAGCTGTTTCAGGAAATGGGTATTTTTTTAGTCCATTTGTATTCTGTCACTTAATGTTATTTGAAGCAGCTCTAGAAGCTTAAGGGTGACTGCTTTCTGCTGGTAAAAATCGGACATAGTAAAAGTGGTTTGGTTCGCTGGGATTAATAAGCATTTGCTAACAAAAGATACAGTTGTATTCCAGACTTTCTGGCTAGGCAATGTCAAGTCAGTCTAGTTTGTCAAATAGAAGTGCTCTGGGTCATATCCTGTATTAGAAACTGTAACCTTTGCTATTATCATGTGCTGCTTATTTTGAATGTGCTTGCTACCTAAGCAAGCTGTAAACACTGTGGTAGTTTATTCATGATATCTTGCATAGACATAACATAATTTCAGTTACCTCATATGTTAGATGATGGTGGAAAATAAAATCATGTGATCTGTGTTTGCGTAACATAAGGTACTTCATGAGCTGCTGTCACTTTACAAAGATTGCAGTCATGGGAGGTTTTTCTGGCTGGGTGAGAGGGTCTTTCTTGGTTTTTTTTTAAACACAAAACCTTAAACTGTTGCAGCAGAAGTTTGGCTGGCTTGTAGCCAAATGGTAGAGAATCAGTTCAAGCTGGACCTCTCATGATCTCTGTTTGGTCAGATTTAGAGTGGTTCCAACTGGCAGTAGGTGTTCAGAGTACTACTCAAACAGGTAATTCCTGTTTCTGCAGAGCAGTTCTATGTGAGTTATTTAAATGGCTTTGTAATTTTAGCTTTGGTAAGCATATAAATGTTGTTCCTAAATTTCAGGAAAGCAATGACCCTGACTTAAATGGGTATGCTACATATAATGCTAAGAAGCCTTGAAATACTAAAGCATACTTAAGAATGCTTTTCCCTTTTGATCATAGGCTGAAAGTTCTGAGGGAATATTTGGTGGTTTTGGGTTTTGCAAAATACTCTCAGCAACAGGAATTTCCTAGAAGCTCTGAATCAGTTGCTAATTCTGTCACTATTTTGCTAATGCATTTTGATTATTTTGTATGCATTTTGCTTTCTACACACACACGCAAGCAGTACAAACACTTGTATGTCCTTCTTGGTACTTCATGTTCTTGTTAAGTCTCCTAAACTGGCTCAGTGAGGTCAAACCAGTTGATACCTTAAATTCTTAAATATTTTTGTGAACCTGTGGTTTTAGGATGCAAATCTAACTTAAGAGCACCAGTCCATTGTCTTGTGTACCATCTTGACTCTGGCAGTGTTCTACAACAACATACAGTGTCGGAGTCGCTCTGAGTGCAGCAGATGAACTCTTGGTCTCTTGCAGGGCTGAAGGAGGAAGAAGGCACGGCTACATGGGTCACCTGACAAGGATAGCAAACTGCATTGTGCACAGTACAGATAAGGGGCCAAACAGCACACTAGTCCAGCAGCTCATCAAAGGTATTCATTCATGGTGCTGCCTTTATCTTCAGGGCTTTCATTATCAAATGCTGAGGATATTAAGCAAACTTAAATTAGAAGGCAGCTGTTGGATTAAATTAAAAAAGAACTGGATTACTTCTGAAGTATTCAATTTAAAGCAGTCATCCTTAAACAAATGCTTAAGTATTTTCATTGCAAAGAGTGTTAATGCTCCCTGAAATAGATGCAAAGTGGTGCTGTCCTGCTTCATTTGGACTTGTTTTCTAGATGGATTTACATTTATGGGTTTAGGAGGTTGTATATTTATTTATGGGTTTAGGAGGTTTTAGGTCAAGGTTTAGGAGGATGTATATTTTCATACCAGTATTTTTGGTAGAACAGAAAAAAATATTTGAAAATTAAGTCATGCTTCATTGTCGATAGTTTCTAATTGGTTTGGTGTTTTGTTTCCTGTGCTAGAGCTTCCAGAGGAGGTGAGAGAGCGATGGGAAACATTCTGCACAAGCTCTTTAGGAGAAACCAACAAGAGGAATACAGTGGATCTGGTAAGTAGTGATGGGTAAGGTATGAAAATTGCTGCTGCTTTACTTGGACAGTTTCTTTTTGTAAGCAGCACTGTCAGTCTTCCAAAATATAGTGTACTTTTAAGGAGTCCCTCTAGTTGCTGAGTTATGGAGCTGATAATTCTTTAGTTTACTTTTCAACTAAAGCCATATCATTAATATTTGTGCAGGCATAATGCAGACGATCAGCTTGTAATAGCTAACTGGCTCATTACCTAGTGTAGGTAATCCCAGGCAAGGAGGAGGATTTCTTTACCTCTTCAAGGTCGTGTCCTTGAAAACTCCACTCTACTTGAGAGTACAAACTAAAAGTGCAGGAGCTGGTGCTTTCTCTACAGGATGTAAATGACCCAGTACAAGTTTAACAGAAGACTGCTACCTGCATTCCACTGCCTGTGTTACTGACCTTGCTTAAGTAACTTTGCTTACTGTTGTGCACCTGCCACATGTGCAACTGCATGCACATTTTCTTCTGCATGCAGTTGTAGTGATGACACTTTTGGAAAAACACTTAACTCAAGTAGAAGAGGTTTGTGTAACCATGTTAAAAATACAGTCTAAGAGCAGTCATTTGGAGACTTTAATAAGCAGAGGCAGTTTCTGATGTCAGCAGATGAATTAGTGAATTTTATTTTACCTGACTCCAGGAATGCATGCTTTGCATGTGGCTTCATTAACTTCTGCTAGTGTTCTGTTATTTGGACTATAATTAATTGTTGAATTCACTATTTCAACATAAATATTAACTAGAGCATAATGTTAGCAGGTGTCAATAGAAACAATAGGAAATTCATCTGAAACGGCAACTTGTGAACAGGGCTAAAAGATGTACATATGGCATTTTTTCTTGAGCCTATGAATGCAAAGAAGTGTGTAGGGCTTGCAGATGAATGTTATTTTTCCTCTTGGTAGAAATGATGTCTTGGTTAAGACCAAAAGAAGGATCATGTAAAGAGGAAGAGTTTTAGGCTTGTGAAAAATGGCACTAATTGGCTCTTTAGATGCATAATCATGTGCTTGGAGGTACTTGATGTAATAACAGTAAAACTTAATTGAAAACTTACCTCCAAACTCTGCAGTTTTCAGTAGGATAGAAAGACAAAGCATTAAAACAATTTATTTTATTTGACTTTGACATCAAAACCAATGCATTATCTACCATGCCAATGACCCAGTTTATTTGTCTAGGTTACTACCTGCCACATTCACTCTTCTAGTGATGATGAAATAGACTTTAAAGAAACTGGGTTCTCACAGGATTCTTCTTTACAGCAGGTGAGTTGAATTCTTTTAACAGCTTAAGTTGCTTTTTCTGTAAAAGTAAATTAAGTATTTTTTAAAAAGCAGTGGGACTTTTATTTTCTCTCACAAGCAAATATAAATCTAGAAAATTAAAATTAAAACCTAGGCATGTGTGCATGCACACAACTGTGTCTTACTAGACTCATAAGCATCTCTCTGAATTCTTTTGCTGGTAGTGAAAGAGTGGGAGCCTTGTGGCACAAGATTACCAATAGATCACTTAGATGGAATCAGATGCTTTAGATGCGTTATTTGTCGGGGTTACTAACCAAAATCTTTCAGATCACACTAACAGCTGTGTAGTAACTACCTAATCTAATATTGGCTTTGGTATTTTGTGCATTTTCTGTAGTTTTTATATTAAGTAATTGCTTGTCTAAGTTTGAATTGTGGGGGGTGGCTCAATCGTGAAGAATCTGATGCATTTTTATCTGATTAAGTGCTTTTGTACCTATAAGGTGCACCTGTACAAAAACTTCATAAGTTGGGTGCTATCTTTAGCAGCTTTAGTGAGAAAGTAAGATCTTCTAATGTCTCTGTGCTTTTCATGCATCCCCTTAGTGACCTGCTGTGCCTAGGCAATCCCAGCAGTTCCAGGTAGTTAATCTGGAGAAATGCAGATGGTCCAGTGCTGCTTCTTTCAAGTTTGTCTTGCTGTATACCTCCTCCTTTTATATATATTTTCTTTTTCCTTCAATTTTCATAATGCCTTAATCTAAACTTGGGGTTTTTTGATTATTGTTTTGTTTTCTTTCCATATTCACTTTGTTCAACTTTACCACCATACTGTGTCCCCTCAGCTACCTGGGCAAGAAACCAAGAGTTGACATGACAGCTTTATTTCCTAGAATATCTTAGCATTGGCTGACTTTACACATGGAAATAACATTATTAAAAGTCCCTAGAGGATGTGTAGTAATTTATAATTTAATTACAGTCCTGGGAAATAAGAGACAAAAGCTCTTGTTAGGGATAGATGCTGCCCACATGTACCTTAGTGTATATACCAGTCTGCTGGCGGTTGACACTCATCTTTATTTAAAAAACCAGCAGAGTTTTGTCAGTGACACTGCACTGAGATGTAAAATGTTCAATGGTTTCATTCTTGTGATATTTAATAGATGCTGCTGGTGTGTGGGCCTGAGACTGATTTTGCTAGTGATACCTGCATAATAAATATGCAACTATACTTTAGTATCTATATATAGTTTACTTTTCTGGTGCTTACTATATATAACTTCATGTTATTTTGAGCAAAGACAGCTTTTTCTTTTATATAGTGTTCTTTCTCTGTTTCTTTGGGGTGCATTTGGAAAGGTGCTGGTTAATGTTAACAGATTTAACTTCTTTATTGAAAGCTGTTAGATTGGCTTTCAAATCAGTCGATGTGAGTAGGGTTGTAGGTGATGCTACCTTTCAAAATTCAGAGGTTAAGACAAATCCTTTTCCTGTGCTTTTATGTTTAGTTTAGATAGACTTTTATTTCTTTGAAGCAAAATGGGCAAATAGATTTTAGAGTATTAGTAGAATCATTATATCACTGTCGTTGGTCCTGGGGTTGCCAGGCCTTTTCTGATTATCAGATGCAACAAATGACGTCCAATTTTATTGACCAGTTTGGCTTCAACGATGAGAAGTTTGCTGATCAAGATGACATTGGCAAGTGAGTATAATATTACACTGAATTTGGCTATAGTCTTGTGAGTTTTCTTTCTGACTGTGTTTTTGACTGTGGTTTTGCTGGTGATACAAAGTATTGCTTGTACGAAAGTACAAGCATTTACTGATGTGAAGCAGTTGCCAATGAGTCCTGTCTTTTTGTGCCATCTGTGTGCATTAATGGAAGCCTCCCTGAACAGAGGGAAGCAATAGCTTCTCTTCTTTTTCTAATCTTCTGGTTGTGCCAATGTTGAGAACACTGTGCTTGTGAACAAAAAAACTGAATTATAACACTGCTTTTTAACAGAGTCTTTTTAACAGACAGCTATGGCTCTCTGTTGACCTAATATTGTTTGGGTCACTTTCACTTTCTTTCTGTCTCGAAGTGGATTTTTTCCCCTGGTTGATGACCAGATGAATAGCTCTACTTCTGAGTTTTCCTGGAAAGGATGAGAGGAACAGCATGTCTGAGTGTACTTTTCTGTAGGGGAGAGTGAGGAAGGGAATTGTAAATCTACTTTTGTTTATAAGGTCGAGGCAGTTAAGACTGATTTCTACAAATAGTGTTAGGTGAAAGATGAGGAAATGAGAACAGTCTTGGTCCGGTTAAAAATCCCCAAACAAAACAAAAACCAGCACACAACAGAAAACACCCCTCAGAAAAGCTGGTATATTTCTTTGTAAGTGGATGCATTAAAGGGGAAAGGGGAGAATAGGGGTTCTTGGAGATGGTAAAGTTCATCATTGTTTTTATAAGATTTCATGGCTTGGGATGCCAGAACATGCAGATAGGAATAAAAAGCATTTCTTCAAGATGGTTTTTAGAAGGGTGTTTTTATAATAATCTCAGTGCTCTTCTATAAGACATGTTTAGTGAGTGGTTCTGACTGAAGCTTGTGTCTTCCATCCAAGAAGCATTGCTGCTTTTTTACACCACAGAACCGGCTGAGATTAAGAGATTAAGATACGATACATGAAGTAACACAGGATGCTCCTTAACTTTGTTAGAAGCAAGTGGATTTTGGGAGGGGTAGGAATTGGAATTCCTTTAAGTTGATGCCTTTGGAAGTCTGTTCTCTTAGTAGAAAGAAGATGACTACTTACATAAAGAGGTCTCAAGACTTACGACAGGTACACTGATGATGTACTCATGAGTTGAATTAAGCTGTAGGTGAAGTTACTTTGAAGTTATGTCTTCTGTGCAAGAATCAATCACACTCTTAAGTTACCCGCATAGCATCATGCAGTAATACAGTCACACTCACAACTTAGGTTCCTTTAGACCCCTTACCTATTCCCTGCTTTGGAATGCAATGAATATTAGAGGAGGAGTCATGTGTGCTCTCCTGAATACACTCATGACTAGACAAAGAGCATATGAACTCTTCTGATATGTAAAGATGTGTCAAGCTTAATATATACTGTTATGCTCAGGAAAATATTTCAGTGATTGGTTAAAAAGCTATTTCTGGGGTTCTTTTGTTAAGAAACAGAACTTGATACTATTTTTGATTTGTTCCTTCCTGTTGAAAAGGTCCTTTGATAGAAGGGTGAAATCAGTTAAAATATATAAGAACTGCAGACACAGATATTTGCAGGATTTTGAGGTATATCATGGTAGAGCGTAGTCTCTACCATGTAGGTAGAGGTTAGGCATCTTTAGGTCTAGGTTTTTTCCAGGGCATAGCAATACAGTATTTGAGATTTGGGTATATAATTTCAGTTATGCTTGTTGCATACACCTAACTGTAGATGGCAGTGTTCTGTATTTTTGTTAAAAGTATTTAATGGTTAAAAAAAATCACAGGAATGACAGGTCTCCTTGGTGTGTAATTTTGAGTGTTTTGTGTTGGAGACTGTCTTTTATCTTCTGTTTTTAGATTACTGGAATATAAGAAACCAAACAGAAATTAAATGTCTTTATGTCACAATAGAAAGTCCTGTTTTATTGAGTACATTTCTTTTTTTTCTTGTAGTGTTTCTTTTGATCGGGTTTCAGACATCAACTTTACCCTCAATACAAATGAAAGTGTAAGTATGTGTTCCGGTATTATGAGAAAAATTACTGTCTTTTAAGCTTTGGCATGACCTCAAAGTTTTGGCAGTGGTTATATTTACTCCTTTTATGTGGAAATCACTGGAAAATACTTATCCTGCCTGATTCCCATATAATGAAATTTGCTAATTGGAAGGCACTCTTTTTCCTTCTGATCAGTATTAAGCAGAATTGCTTCTAATTTGTATAACTGGGTTTACGATTAGACTTAGATCTGATTTGTGCATATTGCACACTTGTACTTTATGATTAGAAGCTATTTAAATCCTTAGTAAGATTGTAATGATAGGAAAGTAAGGACACAGTCTCTGAACCTCAGTATTATTTGTTGGTTGAACTAAAATGACCCACTATAGAAAATAATGCTGGAGTACTTTGTGCCCGGGTTGTCTGGAAAGCTCTTTGGGGTCACTGCCACATCCCGTTTTTAAACATGATGGAAGCCCCTAAGTGTTCTTCGGTCCACTCATCTTGTTAGTAGCCAAGTAAAACAAGCAGCACTGTGTATTTTCTTGACAGGCTTTAAATTAAGACATTCTGGATTGCTGCTGTATTTAGAGAAATGCTTAAGATTTTCTTCAGAATAGTCATGTATTTTCAAGATGTTTGCTAAAGTAATATGGATTTTATACTTTTGCTGTATTTAGGGCAATATAGCCTTGTTTGAGGCATGCTGTAAGGAGCGGATACAGCAGTTTGATGATGGTGGCTCTGATGAAGAAGACATTTGGGAAGAAAAACATATTGCATTTGCACCAGAGTCCCAGAGGCGTTCCAGGTGAGAAGGGTGTTCCTTGTCCAAACAGCAGTGTAGTGAGCCTGCAGTAATACACCTGTCCTCTGGTTCAGTGTGTCTGTTAGTACAGACTGTCCAGCATAACTAGGTATTTCCATTCTGTGGAGAAATTAGTGGAGATGTGGCTCTAGTGCTTTGTTTTCCAGCCATAATTTGCAGAAGATGCACTTTGGGTTTTGTAGCTTGTTTGTTTTGTTTTTTTTCCCTGCTGTATGTTCTTTCCTTCTGCTTCTAAACTGGCCCTGCTGTCCTTGCTTTGGACAAGGCAGCCCAACTCCACACCTCTGTTAGACCTTGCTGTCCTCACAGTACCAGTATGGCTGTGAACAAAGGAAAATGCATTGAGTGGAAGGAGCATCTAGTCCCCAAAACTCAGGGCTGTGCAGCCTCCCTCAAAATCTACTGAAAGCCTCTTCATGTGATCAAGTGAAAAATCTTAAACCTTGTTTCTTTGAGCGATAAATGAGGGGATTACTAAGAGCTGAAAATTATACCTCAAGTAATCTGTCAGAAATAATTGTAATTCTCTCTAGCCTGAAAATCTGCAGTATTGCATTGTGTTCAGGGTGTTATACTAAAACCAGAATGTAAACTCTCTCTTTGTATTTGAAGCTCGGGCAGTACAGACAGTGAAGAAAGTACAGATTCTGAAGAAGAGGATGGAACTAAACAAGACTTGTTCGAATCCCACGCCAATACAGAGGACAAAATGGAAGTAGACTTAAGTGAACGTACGTAACTTTTTTCCCTGGTGCTTTGGGTTATAGGCAATTGTTAGATCTAGCAGCCTGATTTTGTATGAGTTTCCTTGTTGACTGCTTTTATTCCAACTGTCTTAGTCCTTCCCAGTTGCCACAGAGCATGCACATATTGGGAAGTTTGAATTCCTTACATGTCTTAAATTACTTATTGTCTCTAAAATTCGTGATTCTACTCCTCAAGAGTTAAAAAAGGAGGAGTAGTCAGAAAGGGGAGGATTAAATGCTCATTTATAAATACTGAGTGCCTACAAAAACCTGATATGTTACTATCCAAACTCAAAAGATAGTATTTTTACTGGAAGCCTTTCAGACCAGCTTTTTGTCTAACAATGCTCTTTTAGAAGACTTCCTGCAGAAGCTCAGTGAACTTGCATTGTTCTGGTTTCAATTGTGAGTGAAAGATATGCATCAGGAGACTCTTATGTGGAATCTTAACTGATGTAATAGGTTGAAAAGTTTTCACATTCAAGTCAGACTAAACTGGCTTTTGTTAAACTGGCAATGTCTGTAAGTAAAAGCCCTGTGTTTATCTAGACTGTAAGGAATTAAATTAGAAGGAAAAGTTAAGGGTCTTCTTTTCTTTTGTCAGATTGGTGTCGTTGGCATCTGTGTGTCAAACAAGTTTTGATCCATGTGGGTCTCCTCCCATATCTGCCTGGGTTGGAATTTCTAATTGCTAGTCAGAGCTTCCTTTTCAGCCTGTTTTTTTGTATGTAAGTGTTAATGAAAAACATGTTTCCCTTGGGTAGGTGAAGTTTTTTGAATTGACCTATCCTAAATTAGATGCTATTCACAGTTGCTCCCAAATTTACAATATCAATAAATATTTTAAGTTGTAAAAAGCCTTAAACTTTTCTGAAATTTATCAGTGGTGTTAGTGCATGAGAAATTATTTGAAAAAACTAAAAAAGGGATAAAACCGTTTGTGATTTTCATTATTGTAGAAATTAGTATGAAAAATGGTAACAAATATTGAGGTTAATTTAAAGGATAAAGCAGTATGTACTTGTGATTTAATATGTTTTGTTAGTTTTGTTCTTCAGATAAACTTTTTTTTTTTTAGCAGAGTACTCTGAATTACTGATCTTAAAATTCTGCCTTACTAGCAGAATTTTCCTTTTAGGGAATACATTAATTTTTTAACAGGATGTACAGGATTTTTCTGCATGTGCTTTTCAAGTCTAGTTATGAATCTTGCTTCTCTTTATGAAATGTACATAGAGGGAATCAGTGTTAGGCATATGTGCACTCATGTTCTTTATAGAAACTTGTTCCTAATGACTCTGGTGATGGTTTTCCAGCACCTAACTGGTCAGCAAACTTTGATGTTCCCATGGAGACTGCACATGGTGCCAGTCTGGATTCTGTTGGCTCTGCTGTGTGGAGTACTGAAGCAACTGTGCCAGCTAAAGAAACTGGCTGGGCTTCCTTTTCTGACTTCACATCCTCTTTGAGGTAAGAATGTCAGTTATTCAGGGTGAGTTTGCTTTTCTTGGGGTGTCCATCTCTACACAAGCCTGTGTCGCTGGTGTATGGGAAGTGTCTGAAGAGCGTTGTGTGTTCCAGCAGCATGTGTCTGTATGATCTCCCTGTCCAGGGTGAGTGGGTACTAGTGTTTTGGGTTTTTTAAAATTTCATATTGTTATGCAGCTGTGATAACTAGGTTAAGTAGTTCTGCATGATTTTGAGAACACCCAAGATAATGCTGTTCTTTTTTGGATTGAACTTTTACACTCTACTGAAGTCTTGTGTATGTACCTAAATAGATAGGTACATACACATCTAGTAAATTTTGAGTTGCCAAATATTGGCAGTCAAGAACTAATTCCTTCTCATATTGGAAGACTTTGCTTTTATATATTTGGCTTTTGACTTTCTGTCTGGGCATTAAAACAGCTCAGATATAAAAGTATGATTTTTTTCCCAACTTAAAACTGTGTTGTTTCATGATTGTGGCAGGTAAATAGATAATCAAAATAAGAAAGTGAAGACTTGAAGTTGCCACATTACTGGATAGAAGAGACATTCTGTAAATGGTGATATGTTTTTCAAGTGGCCAAATCTTGTCATCTGAGTTCCTTTAAAATGAAAAACTTGTAGCTGTACTGTATATAAAATAAAGTAGTGAAATCACTTTTTTAGTGGTTCATGACTGCACTGGCAGTCTCAACAGAGAACTATCAAATTGGAAAAATGCATTTAGCAAAACAGTTAAAAATATTTGGAAACACTGCAAGGAGCTGGTAATACCTGTATGCCTTAGTTACCAGGGACATGTCCACTCGTACTTGTAATGTTACAAAATCAAGTGAAAATAAGATTACCATCTAACACCCTCAGCTCAGTTCTGTTGCATTTTGCATTACTAAACTTGTATTTAGCATGTCTTTCCAGCACTCTTAGAGGAAACTTGCTTAATTCAGTTCCAGTAGTTCTAGGCCTTACAGCTTTCATAGAGAACTAATAATGTTTTAAGAACATTTTATTTTGCTATTCAGAAATGTTTCTAAAGTTTTTTTATTCTACTTGAAGCTCAAAAGACTCCTTAAGAAGTAATTCTCCTGTGGAAATGGAAACAAACACAGATCCAGGTGATCCCTTGAGTGCAAATGCAACTACTCTTACAACACAGCTGGAGAGTAAGTAAAGTGCACTGTATTTCCAAATGCTAATGTCACGGCCGTAGGAGTTGTACATAAGAAAAATCTCCATGGACTTTAAAATTTTAGGTTTAGACTCCCCTCTGGCTCTGCTGCTGTTCTGGCAGTTATTAAAAGTGACTTTTCAAAGAATTTATGAACCGTTTAAAATAGTTTCCAGTTTAAAACAAGAGCCAGTGTTACTGATCCCTCTAAAAAGTTTGCACATCATGATCAGAAAAGCATTACAAAGAAACAAAGTTTGTAAGTTTGTTTTGTTAGAGAATCTTCTCACTTTTGTCAGCATTTAGCTCAGCTGATGCCCAAAAAGAATGGTAGCCTCCAGTCTTGACCTGTGTGGCAATAGGCCGGTAGCCTCAATGTGTTCAAATTTCTCCTTCCTGCTTATTCCTTTCTAAAGCTGCCTTCACTATGCATGCCCTAATTGTTTGTTCCACGTGTCTGAAATGATAAAAGGACAAAAATATTTTGATGAGCTTTTTTTGTGTCTATTATTACCAGAGAGAGCAAGAAGTGCAGGTGAGAAATCCAGGCACACTGAACATCCCAAAGATCTGTCAGTACTCAGAAGCTTAAAGTCAGATTTGTACTGTATAGACTTGTCATGAATTTGACTGTACAGAAAAATAATTGGTCACCATAATCCTACTAAGGTCATGTTTAGGCAAAGCTGTTGCAGTAAGCACTGTCAGTCAAAATGAAAAAAGCTACACACTGTGGCTTTTCCGTAAACCAGCTGTAGGTAATAGTCATGCTCTCTATGCAGCACTTGCAGAAAGGTGACATTCTCTGTAAGGAAGAATTCAAGAAGTGTGCAAAGCTGCCCAAATACCATTCTTGATATATTGGCTTATGTGCTTGCACATGAAATAGAAACATAACCAGCCATATGCTAAATTGTGTCTATTCCTACAGCCCCAGGAAGTGTTGCTATGGAGGCCAGCTCAGATGGAGAGGATGATGTGGAAAATGCTGACAAGGTAACCGAGACAGTCATGAATGGCAGCATGAAGGAGACACTGAGCCTAACTGTAGATGCTAAAACTGAAACCGCCGTTTTCAAAAGGTAAGAATGCCTGTTTGTCTTCCCATCATGTAATAAATAGAGCACTGTTGATGGAACACTGTATCATCAAAGAGAGTTTAGGTGATAATTCCTGAGGCATACTAGAAACCTTTCAAAGTAATTGTTTTGAAATTTGACTTCTAGTTAGTTGCTGTAACATGCGACTTTACTTATCAAGCCTTAGTTTCAGTGCAAGGTTATTAGCAGAGAACTGACTCAGCTTTTGTCCCTGATGCACATTATTGTGCGTTTTTCATGTACAGTTCTTTTAACATTGCGCATCAAAACTAAGCTTTTAAAATTTTGCATGGAATTCTTAGATTTGGATTGGAATTTCATTCTTCTCATCCAGGAGGATGGAAGGCAGAAGTTGAGGGCCAGCCAGGCACTGCTTTTGAGTGTAGCTCATCAGACACTTGGGGTGATCATTGTAGGTGGTATGCACAATGGTGTTAAATCTGTTCTGGACTACAGGTGGCATATGGAATTCTAGAATAACTGGAAGAACAACTTCTTAATTTTGCTGTCTTCTGATACAAAGATTCAGGAATAAGTGTCTTACAACATGGTCAAGTTGTATATTACATCAACACTGTGGTCCTTTTATGAGAATAAAGCACATTTCAGTGTTGTCTACTCCATCTCATCTACTAAGATGTTGTGATCTCAGATTTAATGATCAAGTGCTTTTTGTTTAGTATCAAATATTTATGTAGGGAAACAGAGGCTACAAACAGTATGACATGCAAAAAAATATTGCCTTTATTGAGGCTGATGTGTTCTGGCTCTACCCTGATGCTGACAAATTGGAACACACTGCTAAAGCATTTCAACATGCAGCCCTCTTCTCGTTCTTCTAGAACAACTTCCTAGCATCTGTCCCTATTCTAGCTTTAAATGCTAACAAGAAATTGTCAGTATGTCTTGGAAATCGCTTAAAAAAACCAACCCCAAGTCAATTCCAGTATAAGAAACTTTTCCAGTGTTACTCTTTACGCTGCCTGTTGTTTAAATTAATTTTCTTCATTAGGAGAAGTGGTAGGAGATAATTCCTGAGCTATCCAAAATGAATAGCCCTTGAAAACTAAACAGCTTTCCGTGACTCTTGATTCCATCCTTTCAGTTGTCTGAGTGACTCAACTTCTGTTGGTTTTTCAGCTCAGGGGAGGGAAAATTTGTGACTGCACAGTGCTTCTAAATCAAATGGCATTCATACAGGAATGAACCACAGCACTTCAGAGAGGTGTTGGGACTCCTTGCAGATCGATGTCATGTGAAGCCATCCATAGTGCATTGCTGATGTAGTAAATGATGTGTCTGCTCTCCAGTTTGCTGTCTTTTGCACAATGCTTTTACATGGTCTTCACTCTTAGATGTTCACAAATTTGGGTTAGTTATCCATGGTGTCTTTAAACATCTACTTAAACTAGTTTAGCTCACATGCACTTTAAGGTTGTGTGACTTGTGATACTGGTGCGAAAACATGAGGAGACAGCATCTGGTGATAGTTCCTGCCTCCCTTCATGGAATTGCCTGCTAGAACTGTAGTTAAAAGGAAATAGAGGTGCAAAGGAAGGCAGTATAATAGTATTGCCCCAGTCAGAAGGGACCTTGAAAGTTTATCTGGTCCAATCTTTTATGGGAAACAGAGCCCAGATGAGATTCCACAGCACTCTGGCCTATTGTATATTGAAAACGTATTGGATCTTGATTTGGAAGGTAAATGTCAGATGAACATACAAGGGGGCTCAAAGATGGGGTCTTCAATGCAGAGACTGTTCTACTCTGATAGACCTGTGCAGCTTCGTATGGAGTCAATGCTCAAGTAGCATTTTTTTAAACCAGCTTGCTGGGGAAAGGTCTAAAGTAAGGGACAGTTAGAGTAGTGAGGGGAAGTCCTACTCTGGCCTGTTTGCCTTTCAAAATGGATGCTTCCAGACTTCAGCTTTGTCTAGGTTTCTGTCAATAGAAAATTGATGGTGTTGAAGTCAACATTGAGGGGATTTATAAGTGTGGTAGTTAATTTGTGGAAAGCTGCAAAGGACAAAAATGTGATTTCTAAACTTAGTTTAGAGTGGAGAACAAGTAGGAAGAATGCCAGCAGAGACTGCCTCTTTAAAAAATAAAAAAACGTAGGACATCACTTTCAATGGTGATTGTGACAAGTATTTTATTTGGAAGGAATGCTAAGAGTATCAAGGCAAATGAGATGGGGAGATTAGATGGGGAAAACTTGATGAGAGATTGCAATGCAAAAGACAGTATTTTTGCAGGCTCTGCAGGATAGAAGGAGAAAAGAGAAGGATTCATTGAAATTTAAAGGATCCATGGAAAGGAGAACTGTGAGAATAGGAAGAAAACCAGCAGAGGAGATTGGCACTTCTTGAATAAATAGATTTGTTGCTACAGAGGTATAAGATTGATGTTTGTCTACTTCAGAGCTACTTTATAACTATCTCTTGCAGGTATATATGCTCAAATTTGTATTTTAGTGCACTCATAATGGTGTGATTGAGGTGGAAGAGGGTGGAATAGAGAGGCAGAAAAGTTTGGGTTTAGAGGCGAACCAGAAGATTTGTTCACTAATGACTTTTGAGGCTGCCTGATTACATGGTACTGTCTTACATAGTGTGAGTGCACAGCTTTATCGCTGAACTTTGTCTGCTTTTGTCTACAAGAGGAAGTTTGTGAAGTAGATTGGGCTGCAGTCTTTGTACCCCACACATAGCATTCACTGTGGAATTACTAGGGAGTTTATTATGCAAAATAGTGATGAGTTAATCATTTTGCTGGTATGTTTCATGGACAGACTTTATTAATGCCGGTTTCTGAGGGAATCTTGAATTTCTTTTATACTTTCTTCCATTCTTGCATTCTTCTGGCTTCAGAGTGTTGAAATCCTATCGGTATGTATAGTAAAGGCTCGTGATTGTTACCACTTCAGGCATCACATACATTCCTTTTTTCCTTTCTGATCTTATTTGCAATCACTGTGTTCCCTGCCCTTTTATCCGGTCAAGTTTTAATGGATGTAAACACCGGTGCATCATTAGGTGTTTGTGAAGTCTAGAGCCATGTGCTTGATCTTCATATTGCAGTCATAACTTAAAATCCATTTGCATGTGAAATATGGACCCGTCTCAGTTTTCTCCTGTTGCCTGAAATTCCCTATAAATAAACTTCAACGTTAAATACATTAAATAACGATGTGCTTTTGTTTTGTTTTGTTTTTTAAGTGAGGAAGGAAAATTGACTACCTCGCAGGATCCTTCTTGTAAATATGTAGTAGAAGAGAATACAGAGGTTGCAGAAGAGGTCCCTTCAGGTCTTCAGCCTACTAACAGCAGTCCAGAACAGAGGTAACTGTATTCAAGGATGCTTTCAATTCTCTAAATAGCAGTTTGTGTGCTTTTCTAATAGGATTGATCTAAAGAGATTGAGTTTAGCTCAGTCTAAAAAAGTGCTTGCTTTTATATTGTTAAATTCTCACAAGTTGAGTTTTCAGTTGTTTCTAAGACTCTTGAGTCATCAAAGGTGTATTTTTCTTTCGGGGAGTTGTAAATATCCCCATTCTGTTTTGTGACAATGTTACAAGTTAGAATAGTGAATGGATGCACAGAGCTCTACTGCATGTTCTGATTGTACCCTGTATAGATTAAAGAGATGTAAGCATGTTTGACAAATTTAGATTCTGGTTTTTAAGACTTGTTTATGAGCCAGTATTTAACTAGCTCCTTTCTTCTTCAGCTCTGCATAAATCTCAAAATTGATCAAGAAGGGGATTTTAATCAGAAAAAACAACCCTGTATATTTCAAGTGGGAAACCCAAAAACTCTTCCATAGTGTCTTCTAGAGATGCTGTCTTTATCACTATGACAATATTTTTTAACATTGATAAGCATTACATTGTAGGGAAAAAGTCCTTGGGTACTAGGTGATTATCTTTTGAGCAAAGATGTTTGTCTGAACCAACAGAGGGTTCTCAGAGCTAGCAGTTTGCTAGATTGCCTTTAGGTTGTGGAAAATCTCAAGGACCTCCTTCCACTTAATCCTGCTGACTTCAGCAAAGCTCAGAACTTTCTCTAAAGGTGGCTGTTGCAGTAGATCCTCATAAGCACAGGATAGATACCAAGATAAACCTAATGGTGCTTTTGGGGCTCCATGTATGTATGACTAGTGGAAGGAGTCCCCTAGGTAGGTCTCTGGCTGGTGGATAGCAGGAGTAATCTTGGCTAGGAGCCCTGGACTTTTTTCTAGTTAATAAGTGAGCGATGGTTGTGCAGACTGTCACACTTCCTGTCCATGCAGCATTTGTTTCTTACCTTCCAGGTTTCTCTAAAAAGTATTTGCTTTTGTCTAGTGCTGTCTGTCTTTTCTCTAATGTTTACATATGTTTTTTAAAAAGTGTTTTTGGAGCTTAGCAGCCAAATACCTAGCTAGGGGGCTTCTGCTGGTCATGTGCATGTAGAGCACGGACCCCAGAGTGGCTTCTCTGTGATGTCCACCATCAGAGAACAGGAGTTACAGGTAACTTTCCTCATCTGTAGTTTGAAGCAGTATTTGCATTCTTTTAGAGAATCTTCAAATGTATTCCATATACTTGCACTGAATGGAAGTTGAGATTTTTTTTTGCCTCTGTTGCTTGCATATTTTTGATGTCCTCATGTATTAGTTTGATCTCTGTGTGCCAGTCCAGAGGAACTGAGCCCATGTTTACACTAAACTTTTATCTAGAAATGTGTCTACTGCTACTGTTTTCACTCTTGTAGGTTTGCTGTCCATTTTCCTCCATGCTTCGTGAGCGTTTCATCCTAATGGACTGACATTCAAAGTATTTGTGAAAGGCTGTTTGTAGATTAGATTAATAACTAAAACAATTTTTTAAGATGCTGTTGTTTTTTCCTGTTGTGTCTTAGCTGCTGGCATTCCAATGCAATCTTAAATACTCCTGGTATCATATTTTGCCTCAGAATAAGATTGGGATAAGTATCAGAAATGTGCTCTTTATTAGTAATTCTGAGATACCACATCTCTGGAGATCACTTACTGTATCAGTTAATGAAAACCACACATTCTTCAGTGGTGTGCTCAGTTAATTGAGTGCTGTGCCTAATTAGGAAATTAGGACTCCAGAAATGCAGGACTGCAGAAGATAATTGGGATGAGCATGTTACTAGCACACGTTTCCTTCCTTGACTTGACGGGTTTTGCTACACAGGATCCAGGATTGTCAGTATTTGATTTAGTTTTTATTGCACCTACTTGAATTTGCCTTGATCTTTTTTGTATACTTATATCTCTTTTTTTGGCCTCTTAGGACTGATCAACACACCCATTTAGGAGAGACATCTGTTAATGGCCCTGTATGATATGTGGTGTCTACTGCCTTGGCTGAAGAGAAAGAACTGATGTCCAGGTGTTCGAGTGTTTCTTGAGGATATCATCTAGACCCTGTTGAAGCCAGTCACTGCTGCACTAATTTCGCAAGGAATCAGGACCAGCAACATTTATATTCTAGATTTTAAGACATTGTACAGAAATTCATAAGTGTAAAAATATTGCACATTGAGAAATACCAATAATTTTTGCGTATGTTTATATTGTATTGTTCTAAATAACGGGGGGCCTGTGAAATAAGATCTTGCTACCCGTGTAATGATGACAGTAGTGTTACTATAGTTAAAATGGCTGTAAGAATAGTTTTATAAAAAAGTGAATACAAAAATCTAATGTATTTGAGACATAACTATTTGACGATTAGTGTGACCAAAGTATTTAGCAGTTTTCTTACATTTTTCACCTTGTAAAAAAGAAAAAGAAAATTCATGTTTTTTCTGAAACTGAAATGCCCTATAAATGTTATTTTGGTTGGTTTAGCTTACAAAAGTGATTTAAATAAGAATTTTTTGGTGTTCAACATTTTACAACAGGTTTTTTAATTGGTAATTGTTTTCTGTATTGTTCTAAACAGATCAAAAAATGTAAGTCTATTGGTAGAGATTTTAAGTATTTATTGCAACAGCTTAGTTGACAAATTGATGTTACTGTAAAGCCATATGTTCTGTTAAGTCTAGTTTGCTTGAAACAATACCTTCCAGGTGAAACACTAGAATATTTGGAGTGCACATGGCTTGTTGTGTTTAAGTGGTTCACCTGCCTTTAAACAGTTCACCAAGATTTAGTTTAATACCAAGCATTATACAATGGAACATTTCAGAACAATCTGCGTATTTAAAACGCTATAATCCTTTTAGACAAGTCAAGTAAAAGAAATGCTCATGCTGCTAATGTAATTACAGTACCTGCATTTTAAAAGTAAATAGTGTTTTTAATACAAATTTTGGCAGCAGAGCATGTTAATTGGTAATTTCACTGTACTGATCTGTGTGAGGCTTTCATTTGTATGTTCTGAACCAGTTTTTTCACAGCTGGTTTGTGTATATATATAGTGATTATGGAAACTAATTCTGTGTAATTTATAATTTTCTATGTCAGTGTAAAATTCCAACAGCCTTCTCAAACAAACAGAAGCAATATACTGTATATTGCCACATTGTCTGGTGAAAGGGTTAAAATACTCCTGCACTTTTAGACGCAAAACCATTTTTGTTTCTGTAATAGTCATACTCATTTATTTTTTACATCATTTGTTTTCCTGACCAGTATTTAAAGCCAAAAGGATATTCAAAACAATGGCCAATGATTTATTTTAGAAGGCGTCCCAAACAACGTGCCTAAACATTACATTGCGTACAGAAATAAAAAACCCACATGTATGTCACTGCCCTTATTGCTTTCTCTTTTGCATTTTTGGCAAGGTTCAGTGCACTTGTCCTAGGAAGCTTTTGCAAAGTGATCAGTTGTGTGAAAATGAAGGGGTAAAATCACAATATCATAAGTGGAATTGGTAACTATGGTTGCCCTTTTATTTGTACTTTATAAATTATGGAATCCAGTCAGTTTCTAAGTTTTCTTTATCAGTTCAGAATTACTTTCAGATCAGCTTGACCAAAACCATTTTGTGTGTTAGCTTTAAGGTTGGCAGCTGTCCTCCTGTCACTTTGATCTGTCACCGAACAAGTAGCTTTGGAAACAAAACTGCTTATTTTGACACATGAATTGGAGTCATGTAGAAATTCCAAATACAGGCAAGCAGCAAGTCGGTTTGTGTAAGTTTGATGCTTGTAAGGAGAAAAACTTGTGTCCTTTCCAGTGGAACTACTTGCCCCTTGCTAAAAAATTGATTTATTTAGGTCTGTAGCCATGAAGACTGGAGAACACAGTAGATGAAGTTGAATCTGGGCCCTGTTGCCTTCAGTTCAGCAGTCTTGTACTTGTCCTTCTGTTCACAGGCGGTCATATCAGTCCACTGTTCTGAGGAAGTGTGTGTGCTTTACCCAGTCAATTGCTTGCACGAGGAATCCGTAACTTGAAAGCATTGGAGGTGTGTTTTGGAGGGAGGGGAGGGTCTGTGGGTGGGTGTAAACACACCTCTTCTGCCATCCTTCATCTACCCTGCTGCTGATCTGTTGCTCACGTAGCCTTACAAAGCTTTGAACATACTGCAAGAGTCCTGGATGGCTGTTACCCAGCCTGTTTAATCAGATTGGACTTACATACCATGGAATTTGAGTCTTTTTTAGGAGGTATTTTAATGCATTTGCAGCATGGACTGAAGTCTCTAATACCTTTGTACAGGTTTGAATTTCTACAGTGTTTTTAGCAGCAATTGGGATGAAATGAGCTTGCTTTGAAAGGCTTGTCCGCTGCCACATTCCACAGTGCTCTTTGAAATGGCTCAAGGCTCAGTCACTTGAAACTGAGGAATAACGATGTCGGTTGATATCAATGGGCAGTGGATTTAACCTTTAGGATTTCTCTGGTAAAAGATTTTTACTCAAGCAAGAGTATGTTTCAGAAGTGGCTAGACCAGTAATATCTGTAGTACCACATTGCCTCTTCCTGTCTGACAGAGTGGATGAATTATGCCTTCTTGACCAGTGAAATCATTATTTTTAAGTGTAAGCCCTGAATTAGTTTTATAGCAAAATTGTTCCATTTAAGTAAAAGCATAAGTCATCATCTTGACTAACATTACTATTAATTCACTGAAAAGATAACAGGATAGTGGAAACAATCTCATTATGTCATTGTACATGGAATCCCGTGTGACCATGCTCTTGAGTGAAGTCTACATATTTGCACCTATTAAACCTTGTATCTACCTCTTGAAAACAGTGACTTCTGTGTTGTCATCTGCATACTTCTGTGGAAACTTACAGTGACATTCATTCTTTGTGTGAAAGCCATTGAGGAGACTTGTGAGGAAGATGAATCAGATTCTTACTGTCATTCGTTATAAGCTTACCTTTCTGTTTAAATTTTAAAGTATTAATTTCCTTGGAGATTTTATTTTCTGACATATGTCTCATACAGTTATATCAGGAAGTACTTACAGTATATAACTGGCTCTATTAATAGACTTAATCACCTCTGTCTCAGAATAAATAGTGCTTTCTCTAGTGTAGTGTAAGTGCTTTGAGTTTCATTATGAAAGTGTCTGTATTGTTTTCCAAACCAGGATGGAAAATGGCTGTTATTGTGGCAGCAAAATGCCTTTTATTGGTAAAGGTTTTAACATCTGTATTTTAGCTTCTGCATCTTACTTGCTAGCAGGTAAGGATTTGGCATCTTCCTGTTCCATTATTGTTTGAGTGTGTAAGGTTACAGCATGGAAGGAGATCAAGGTAATGCAATTAAAATAAAAAATATTCTTACTGTAAAGATAGATGCATTTTTCTGTCTCCTTTAGTTATAAGAGTTCATTACATTTTTGGACTTGCTCAGACCAGGTTCTGTTACTTGTTTCAAATTGTGATTTGCCCTGTGTTTAGTGTTGGTTAATGACTTGGATGTCATGCTTCTAATGATATCCAAAGGAAATCTGTGTACTTCTTACTCTGCTGCCACAAGCTAAAGCACCAAAACCCAGACTTCACCTTGTGTTTTGCTGATAGCATCTTTCAGAATTTCTCTTTTAGGTGAATCTGGGCTTAGTGTTTCCCTCTTTTTTGTTGGGGAGAGGAACTTTTTCTGTTTGTGTTCTCTAAGTCATTAAGTACCTTGCAAAATGAGAGGGGATTCCCTTTGTCTTTCTGGCCATAGCTTAAATACTGTAATTCTGATTCCAGGGCCTCATTCTGGATTTGAGTTGTGTATGGTGTTGGTGCTTTCCTATGATCTTGTGTTTTCTGTGTCTTAAATCATGATTCTGAAAACTGTAATTTAGATTATGATTTTCTGTTGCCATACAGCCACCCAGAGTAAGAAAGCTACACCTTGCCTGGCTGTGGTTATGCAGATTTTGTTGCTCACGTCCCATGAGATATAATGCTTGCCCATTTGCACAGGGAAAGTTTTTCTGGTTGTCTCACTACTTTGATCTGTAGATGATATTTAGGGTAGGTGGGTGTTTGATTCTCAAGGATCTAATAGACATAATTTTTTCAGATGGAACCTGGACTTGATCAAGGAATCAGTTAAGTCTGCTTTTAAACTCCATTATGTGCCACACTTCTGTCTTTCTCACCTGGGAAGGGTTCTTAGATTCCCTTTATCTATATCAATTATCTGCCAAAGGTTGTCACAATTTCACCTTGGGTAATGCACTAGCCTGGCTCTTTTGCAAGAGCACTGAAGCCTGACTGCAGATGATGCAAATAAAACCTTCTTTTTCTTACACCAAGCAGAACTGAGTGTTTGGGAAATCCCTCTGTTGTTTTTTCAAATGAAAGATAAAAAATCTTTACTGTCTTTTACTGATTCTCATATCAGATGAGATTGCTAAGATGAGCAAAAAACCCCAAGTGACCTTGTTTCTGTTGTTGGGAGTTCTCCAAAGCACTTTCCTCCTGTGTCTTCAGTGAAACATTTGTTAATGTGCTATTTGTTAAAATGGGTTGTCTTTCTTTAGTCACTGCTAGACTTACAATTCTGAGATGTGCTTTCAGAGGAGAAGGGCTCTGCTTTGGAGTGAGCCATGGAGGACTGTGCATATTGACCAACAAGGTGGTAACAAGGAACTGTGAGATATTCATGGGACTGTGGGGCCCTGTTGTTTCTCTTTAGTCCCTTCAGAATAAAGCAGCTTGAAAAGATAAAAGGGCTGACAAAGTGCGCCACTTTTTTTTTTTTTTTTTTCCCCCCAAGTACTTTGCTTGTCTAGTTTGAACTACTTCAAAGACAAATCTCTGAACTTGGAAAGTGATGTGTGACTTCCTGGTAAGTAAATGGTTTCAAGCTTTAGTTACACAATTCACATGGAATTCATACTTATTTCTGTTTCTATGTACAAGCACTGAAGACAATTTTTAACTGAACTATTTAAATAAATATCTATAAATTCACACCTGTGTGCATGCACATCAGTGTGTAGGATACATTCTCTTAACGTGGCTGGTGCAGTGCCTGTGGTGCATTTCCAGAGTGCACTGAACTGTAGAATACCAGGAAGAATGAAGCGGTACTTGTGCACAGTTACAGCCCATTCTAAAGCATTTCAGGCTGGTGTCTGCCTGTGTAGACATTGTCAGTGGTCTCTGGCCAGCCTGGAGGTATCTTGATGGCAGGAGGAACTGGTGCCTCTGGTGTCAGGCAAGCTTCAGCTTTTGTCTGATCCTCTCTTAGTCCAGCTGCTTGATACATTTGAGCCTGTGGTAAGGCATATCAAACTGGGAGTCTCTGTTACAATCTCAATCTAGAATGGAGTAACTCAGGAAAGGACTTGGAGTGTAAAAGTAAGTGCAGGGCAAAGGTGATGTTAAGCATGAGTTTGTGCATGTGCATGCTTGGTGCTCTTCCATCTGAGCTGTTCTCCAGTATCCTTTCTTGGTCAAATGAGAAGGTATGGACTATGTGTTAAATGACTTACCATATCCTTTAGTGAGAGGAGTAGCTGCTACTTCTGGGTACATTTTTGTGCCAAGTATCTGAAAAGGAATAAAGAAAGAGATGGTGGTGTAGTGTGACACTTGTACAGAAACCAGATCATCTAGTCACACTAAAACATTTACTGGGAGCAAGAAGTCCTTGTGTTCACAAGTGTGCAAAAGGCTACAGGTAGGCAACACTCAAATGGAAAAGTAATTGCTTTCAAGTATCAAGATACTGGCTTGAAAGAAAAAGCAGGGAACTAGCAAAACTTTGATTGCAGGAGAAGGCCTTTTGAAGTTCTTAATCTCACAGGCAAGGCCTCTTTTCACTTTTTGGTCATTGCAGTGCTTCAGTGAGCTAGAAAGAAAATGAGATGTTTTTGGCTGTCTGTCTGCTTGTGGAATAATGGATTACTCTAAACAAGAATCCTCAAATGGCCTTGGGCTCCTGGGAGAGTTTTTTCATAGTTCACGGCAGTGATGCCAGTGGCACCTTATTCATGAAGATAAAGACAAGTTGTGAGTTGCATTGGGAGGAGAAAATAGACACTAATGAAATCCTCTGAATAAGTTGTGTAATGAATTCAGAATTTATACTCGTGGTGTGGCTGTGTGTTATGTAGTGACATCTGGCCTTCTGGAATGTGAACATTCAGAAACTTGAATGATTGCTGCTGCTAGACAAAATTAGAATGTTACTGGTTTTGTGTTAGCATCAGTTGTCTTGTGAAACCTTCCTCTGTCTAAACCTGCTGTAAGGACTGTAAATTTAGTCTTCATTTACTCATAAAAGATATGACTGATGACTTATATGGCATGTCTGAAAGAGTTAATTTTTAGTTAATTTTTAAGATTATTTTTGTGACTATTGTAATGTCCAGCCAGTGTCCTCAAGTTATTCCACAGGCACTTACGTGACGGTAGGACTTAGTATGGCCTCTGGACTTTGGATTTGCTCCAGCTTTGACACAAGGCAGTATTTCACTGCTTGAATACTGCTGTCTCTGACAATCTTCATTGTATGCTTTTGTGACAAAAAAGCTTTTCTGGCCTCAGAGCAGAAAGGCTAATGGAGCAAGAATGACGTGTTTATAAACAATCTATGGCTTTGATGTGTGCTACAAACCTCCAAGAATGTCTTAGAAACTCAGAAATAAGTATAAGCATTTCTATTGGCTACAGCTTTTGTGTTGAGGCTGACTGCTAAGCTGACAGGCTTTTATTAGGTGTTCAGTTTACTGAATGTGTCACTCTCTGCTGCTGCCGTAGCAGCTTCTGTGGTGGCTGAGGAGGGAATGGATGAAATCGTACAAGAATAATACTTGAACCTTGAAACAAACTGCTCTTAGTCTAAGAAGCAAAGAGGAGAGCAGAATCCATGTCAGTATTTCCCAATGCTTTTCAGTAGAAGAGGTTTGTATCCTTATTCTCCAAATGTCTTATCAGGATAATTTCTTACAGAAATAAAGGAAAAGGAACCAGTGCTAGAATTTGTTTTGTTTTGGGGTTTTTTGGTTTTGTTTTTTTTTTTAACAGTCAAAGGATGAAAATAACAATTAGGGTGACAGATAAATGTTTGCAGGTTTTGAATTATTTACAGAAAGCTCTTCCCTATTCTCCATTAAAAATCCTGTCAGTATTACATTTGTCATTCTCTTTTGCCTGATGTATCGTGGAAGATTACACAGAACTATTTGGGATTGTGAGAAGATAGAATTAATTGTTATCAGGACTGCAAAAATCACATACTCAAGACATAGGTGTTTATGAAGTAAAAGTTCTTTTTTCATAGATGTTACAAGTTGAATAGATGTGATGGCTGCTAAGTAAAAGCTGAAAGAGGTAAATTAAAATATCTTTTATACAAATCCTTGTAACCAAGACTAGAATTTCACTTCATTCTAGACCAGCTTGAACTCTGGGTCTGTCACATGCTCTGTGGAAAGCTCAGTTTAACTTGACTTCATACAGCATAATTAAGATCATTGATGCTTAAATTCTTACTCTAGTTTTCCTCCCTGCCCTCACTAACTTCTTGAGAAATGACAAAATGCTAGAAATCCAAATAAGGATGTATTTTTCCTCTATGGGAGACTGAAAATAAGTAAAACCTACCAAAATTATAGTTACTGAGATGCTGGAATCAGGGAAGAATATGAAACAAAGAGTCAGGAGAAGAAATTGAAGAAATCAAATGCTAAAAAAAGAAGAAAAAATTCTGAACCAAAGTGAAATTAATAAAATGGAGTGGGATATGAAGTTCAGAGAGGTTTTGCACAGTTCAATTTGCTTAGATAATAATAGCCAATTCTTCAAAACCTTCTGAGCTGCACAGCCAAGTTGTAATACAATAAGAAGGCAGAACATGACCACTCATCTCACTCATGGCATTTTTTTCCCTATGATGCATTTCAATATACATTTTAAGTATTTAAGAGATTCTAGATCAGTTTCTGTAATATATTTTACTACTGTCAGTATGTTTAAAGGAAGGCATTTGTTTAGTTAAAAGATCCAAACTTATTTGTAATAGGTTAGAGCTGTTAAAAAGATGAGTGCTTAAATGTTTTTGAGATCAAAGCTTATGTTATTTTCATCAAGTTTTAGAGCTATTTACAACCTGAGATAATCAGTAGTAGTGGTATGTTCTCCAACAGCTGTGAATGTGATATTCAAAGACACAGCCATCCTTCCAAAACGAGGAAAGGGAAAAAATGGCCCCTTTTCAAAATTGGAGCACACACAGCAAAGTAACAGCATAGTAAAACTCCTCAGTTGCACATCACACTGCAGTCACTAATATAAATCTGACTGTTGTGGCTGTGAAAGTATAAGGAAGAAAAAGATGAACAGTTTTGTCTTGCAATCATTTTAAAAAAATTTTCTTAATGAAGTACACCAGAATAATCTTACTAACTAATAATTAAAACAAAAACTCAGCAGTCTTGGCTGTAGTACTGAAGTACTGCCAGGGAATTTATAATGCTCCATATGTTAAAAGTTAAAAGGTCTGAAAAGTCATTAAACTGAGATTTACTCAGAACTGGGCACCTCTGTATTGGTGAAAATTTTTCTGCAGAAAACGTTTGAACAGTGACCAGACCGACACTTTTTGTGCTGATGCCAACAACACACCAGTCATTTTTGTGAATGATTGGTGTGTTGTTGGCATCAGCAAACATTATTAGTTGATGTAAGATTAACATCTAATACTTTGATTGCCTATATTCATCTGTTTAGTACCTTGTCATATTTATTTAGTCTGAGAGAAGTGACTTAACTGGTTTTTATGTTTGAGAAGGCAGCATTCCTGAGCTGGACGAAGTAGATCCTGAGTGATCCTCTAGAGGAACCTGTTTCTGCAATGGTTATCAGGAATATGTGTCATGTGTAATGATGTAATTACGCTGACTGAATGATGCAGACAGTCCGTTCACAAAAACACTTTTGTGTTTTCTCTGCCTAGAATGTTCTTTACTCCCATTCCTCCATCCTTGTGAAAATAGATTGATTTTGTGTTGGGGAAGGCAAGAGAAAGACCTTCATAATTATACTTTCAAATTTCCTGCTTCCTAGTCACCAGAACATTAGGTACAAATAAAATGTAAGTGATATTCTTTAGCACTGAACGGCACTTACATAAGAAGCAGTGTGCTGCATTTCCTTCTCAGGTAGGTTAACTTGTCCCTTACTGCTCTACTTACCTGTTAGGCTGGTGGGTAACCTTTGTAGAACGTGAAATCCTAAGTGAGGGCAAGAACCTTAAAGCTTTCTTTACTGAGAAGGGTAACAAGATGAATCAGTGCCTAGAAAAGTTTAAAGGAATTAAGTGACTATCCCATGACACCTCAAAGTAGCACCAGACAAATCAAGTGCCTCAGATGCATATGAATTTTGATCAGTCATTTTTAAAAAATGTATTTAAATATATGTTCTGTTTCTATTGTTAGGATTAGCTTTAAAGGTCACAACCCCATTTGTAATACCAAATCTCACAGTTGTGAGGCACAACATCCCCTTAAATTTCCATGTTTGCCAAAAAGATTGCATTTATCTGCTTATTTTCTAATTTTATTCCTTATTACAGCCTGTGCTTACTAGTTATTAGCTTAGTCTCCTTAAAGCCCCATAAGAATAGGCACTATTTTGTGCTTTTCCACTCCTCTAGTACAAGGCAGTATTTATCAACCAAAACCAATTACTCTTTATTCTGCCCTTGACAGGCAGCACTGATACCAGAGGAGGTTTGACCCTCTTGAAGGCAGATAACAGCAAATACATCACTGGATTAACCAATGCAGAGTATCCACCCATGCCCCCTGAAAGCAAACATGAGAAACTTCAACTTTTCCCTGTCATTGCAGTGTCTCCTTTGCTTACAGACTGAGTAGTTTCTCTTCATAATCAGTCTCAACATCAGTTATTTTTGTGGTTGCATCGTATTTGATCATGTGCACTCGCTCTGTCTTTTCAATCATAGTAAACTTCTGTAGCAGAGAGCATCCTGAAGTCCTCAGTGATAAAACATTCTCACCAACCACCTGTGCCCAGTCACTCACAAGACCAGGAGTCCTAGCTGTGCTCCCTGGACAGTGTTTGTAGTAACTGAGCTCACCATATTGGATAGGAAGAGTGAACTGGTGTTTAGTGGTGCTGTTGATCTCAAAAAACAAATGCTGAGTACTCTTGGTAAATATACCTGACTTTTTCCACTTCAGATTTCAGTTCTATGTCCATTATTCAGAATGTTACCTAGCTGATTGCAATTTCTTTTTTTTATCCCATTTCAGAGTATGATCACTTCACGACTTTTTTTCATAATTTTTCATTATCTTGGTACTGCATGGGTAAAACCTTGGGGTTTTTTAAAGATCTTTCACAGAGGTAAATTACTGATTTTGTGTGCCCAAGCAAACAGGATTACTGTTTCCTAAAATACAAGTACTGCTGTCATTGCAAACGCTCTGGGAACTTGCAAAGTTATCCAAGCTGTCAAAAATCAAAGAAACTGCAGTCATTGGACTTGTCATGGCTTAACCCCAGCCAGCAACTAAATACCATGCAGCTGTTCACTCACATAGGTAAAAGTGAGCCATATGATAACTGTCCTCTGAGCTCACAAACAAGTTGCTTAGATAATTTTAAAAAGATACAATGAAGTTGATCTGATAAAATGAAAGTTGTCATCTGATAAAATAAAAGTTGATACCTGGAGTTCTAGATGGGATTTCAAAGGTGTATCCTTAATTTTTATGGGATCTCTCAAAAACCCAACAAAATGAAACCATTTGTGGTTTAAGCAAAAACAATCCAGGAAATTGAAGCTGATTCAAAACTGGATGTTTTATTATGGATAAAGATTTACTTCTTTGCAATTAAATTCTATTACAAAACAAGATTATTCTGTGAAAGAATGCTGATACTATCATCACATTAACCACAGAGTTGGGTCACAGTGATGCATGACTATAATCATGTCAAATTCCAAATTTATGAGGATTTTTATGAGTACATCTGGAATTTAGTCTTAAAAATGAAAAATTATGAAAAAAAGTCATGACCTAATCATATTCTGAAATGAGATAAAAAAAAGAAATTGCTAAGTAACATTTTGAATAATGGTCATAGAACTGAAATCTGAAATGGAAAAAGGTAAATTCCTGTTTAAAAAAAAAAAAAAGAGGGATCGCTAGGGCTGTTCATAGAGCACACGCTCTCTTTACTTTCCTTGAGTACCTCTCTGTGTAAGTTGGGCTGGGTTGGTTTGCCTTTGCTGATCCTGAGGTGACAGGATAGCTCTGCATCCTTACATGTGAGCTTGATAGCTTGAACATCAACTAAACATAGATCAATACATCCAAGCAGCTGGACAAAAGCAAACTAAGAACTGTAGCAAACAGATTAATGCATGAAATATTCATTCAGCACAGGAAAAAAACCTCAGCGGCAGAACAGGAGAACACGTCTGTTTCTACCCATTTGGACAGAGAACATAGAAATCTATGCAAGTTGGAGATGTCTGCTAAATGTAACTCATGAAAAACACTTGTATGAATTCTTGGATAATTTTGCTCTCTAAAACTCCATTTTCAGCCTCCTGATTCTTGATAATTTAATATTTACCTTTCTGGATAGACACAGCAAGTAATTATTGTTCTATTTACAGCTAAGAGTTACTGTATGGTGCAAAAGATTATCTTCTTGATAATGGTTGCTTGCAAATTTCCAAAGCAAATACAAAATGGATCTTTTGACTCATCCATTTTATGGGGAAATACAGTGTGCAGTCTAAAATGAGAAAATTAATGTTCTGTTGCAAATAATCTACGTTCTGTTGAAGGGAGTATCAGACTATATGCAAAAGAAGGAAAATGCAGATTTGCTAATGTAACTGAAATCAAGCACTTATTTCAGAATTAATTACTTTAGGCTGAAGGCTTCATATCTTATTCTCTACTATGCAGTTCTTTCTTTGAAAAAAAGAAAATCAACTTTTTTATCATCTATTGTAGCAGAAGAATCTCTGATTTAATACCGGAAAGAACAGCAATGCAGGCAACAGACAAGTGATTTAAAACAGATGTGAAATTCCCTCTGTGTAGAAAATTATAGGCACTGGTGATGACATTAGATGCATATGACTAATCACAGTTAATGCTTGCTGTTGCCAATTAGCTTTATTAGCACAAGCAATTTGAGCACAGCATGACATTACTTTAATTATTGTAAGCAGCTTGTTCATTTATTGAGCAGTATGCATTTAGAAAAGGGGTATTCTATCTGCAAATTAATCATAACCCTCTTTGTCATTAGAATTTCAGGAACACTGAGGAAAAAGACTTTACCATGCAAATAGAAAAAATGGGTGATGAAAGTCTGGCAGTAATTTTAGTATTTTACTACTATTCTACTTTTTTATAAAAAGACAAAAGCTATTGTGTGATTTCTGTCTGAAAGCTGGACATGAGTGAGACAAAATTACTACCATTAGAGTTAAGACAAGACATTATGACCATTAGGTGGTAGCAATACAAAAAAAATCTCGTAAAAGTGTACAGGAAAAAATAAGGCCAAAGATGTCTTGGACAGAAAAACCCAGTCCAGACTCCAAGCTGCACAAGAAGCTTACTTTCTCCTTTTCATACCATATGAAGATACATTTATCTGTGACATAGGTAAAAATTTGCATATCAGAATATAGTCTTCAGAGGGTGGAGGATACATAATTTCATTAGGAAAATGCAAAGAGTCATTGTGCAATTATGTTCTCAAAATTGCTGTAGCAAATGAAACAGAGCTGCATTAGGAGCTGATTGCATTGGCACCACCCCACTGGCTCACAAAACTATTGCAGAAATGAAAATCATGATGTTGTGGAAGCAAGAATCCAAAATAAGATATTTTTTTTTTCTTTTTAGTTTCTCCTAAGACTTTAGAATATCTCAAAAAATTTTTATTTCTTAATTCAAAAAATAAGAGATTCAAGAGACAGAACATTCCTCTCCTATATTTTATGCCTCTAGATATTTTGAACTTGGATCAGGTATTACATTCCCCAAGTTTTACAATAACTATTTGCAATTTTTCTTTTAACCCTCCTGTCTCAAATCTTGTTTTGGACAAGATATTCACTGTTCTAAAATTGATGTAGAGGGGTCTTAAAGAGAGTCCTTATCAGTTGTTGGCTTTTGTGCTGCTGTTATTCTTCTGCTCACCCGCAGGTCCTGCAGAAGCAGTGCTGCTAGAGGAACTGGCAAATCTGTGGCTTGTGCCGTGCGGAAGGGGCTGCGCTGCGATGTGCAGGTGTCAGGCTGGATGGAGCTTTGAGCTCCACCTCATCTATTGCAAGGTGTCCATGCCCACAATAGGGGTTGGAGCAAGGTGTTCATTAAAGGTGCCTTCCAAACCATTCTGTGATTTGTGAGTTACAGGCTCATTCTACAGCAGTGTGAAGGAACTCCTCGGGACCCACTGTCTCCTTTTGCATGAATGTCACCCCATTTTGGGTTACAAATTGCAGGAAATCAGGTAAAAATGAAAGAGGGTTCAGTACTGGGGCAAAGGATTGTTGACTTTTACATCCCAAGATATCGTTTAAAAAGGTATTTCTCAGTGTGTATCAACAACATTTTAATTTCCTAAGATTTAGAGCACCTGAAGGGGATCTGAATCTAAATCCTTACTTATTCAATAGAGAGTAAAGACGAACCTCTATGACAGGAATATGCCTGTGACAAAACAGGCAAAGTTTAAAAACATATATAGGTAACGGAAAAACCCCCAAGCAACAGAATAAATGAAAAACTGCAGAAAGGGAAATATATCCAGCAAAAAATCAATGGTGTAGGGTAAGGGCAGTTTTAAGGGAAAGGCTGCCATACACCTTGGAGGGAAGTCAAGACCATGTAACCTGCACAGCAACTGTAGTCAAGGTCCATGGAGATCTTCACACCTGACACCACTGCGAGGCGAAAAGCTGCAGCATGACTGCCTGCTGGAGCTGTGCTCAGCACTGGGCAGACCCTGAGAGAGGAGGAGCTCCTGGGGCTGGGTTCCCAAAGGAGCTGCTCTGTGTGCCTGCACTCATCAACAGCTCATAATACTCACTGCATGAATGCACCACACATTTTGTGTTGTGTTCAAAGGCCAGTCTGGGTAATTACAGTTTATCCCCATTTTCCTGTTTTCACTCGGATATGGTTGTCAGTAGCCTAACAAAGATACACATGAAATTATGTGCTTTTATTCATGTCATAGTGAATGTCACGGTTGAAAAAGCAACACCAGTGAATGCAATTTATTAACAGTTTTGTTAAGGCTGGAAAAGACCCCTAAGATGATCAGGTCCAGCTCTTCAGCCAGCACCCTAAACCAGGTCCCCAAGTGCCACCTTCACATATTTTTTTGAGTGTTTCCAGGAGACATGTTTCTACCACTTCCCTGGGTAGCTGTGGCTAAAATACTGAAAAACAGAAGTTCAGTAAGAGGGCATGCTTGTGTTGGCTGTGGCTCACCAGGGAATAACTGCCTGCACACCTTAGGAGCAGAAACACGGAGGGAGCTTTGTGTACCATGACAAGGGAGATATGGAACAGGCGATGGAGCAGCACTGAGGTGTTGTGGTCATGCTCTGTTGAAAACAAGGCAGCAAATGGGACCTAAGCCACAGGAATGATCCCAGCAGTAACTGAAACTGGAAAACACATATTAATTTTCATGACCCTAGACAGGCTAATAGCTAAAGACATTCTTCCTTATTTGTCTTAAAAATCTCCTAAGGGGGAAAAGTGAGGATGAATGGGAGATTGTTACAATGGATGTTATTCCAAAGTAATATTTAGGGGAGGAACAGTAATCTTATGTTGTTTTTTTTTTTTTTAAATCTGACTGTATGGGACCTAAGCCACAGGAATGATGCCAACAGTAACTGAAACTGGAAAACACATTAATTTTCATGACCCTAGACATGCTAATAGCTAAAGACATTCTTCCTTATTTGTCTTAAAAATCTCCTAAGGGGGAAAAGTGAGGATGAATGGGAGATTGTTACAATGGATGTTATTCCAAAGTAATATTTAGGGGAGGAACAGTAATCTTATGTTGTTTTTTTTTTTTTTAAATCTGACTGTAGCAGTTTTAAATTGCATAAATTCTAAATGCTTGATGAATGTTATAAGGTAAAACTATTTGGAGATACTTCCTAAATAAGGTTGGATATAGTTTGGACTTTTTTAGTCCTATCTCAACTAAATGTGGAGCTGCAAAGAATAAACATCACAAATTTACAAAAACATAGTATTTCATGCAAGTGGATGCAAAGAAGCTAATTAGAATTCACAGGTAATCAAATAATATATTAAGGTATCCTAATACAGAGTTAGAACCCTAAATTTAGAATTTTTTAGAAAAAATCTATTTAAACATGGCTTAATAAGGAAGTCTGCAAGGTGTTAACCTCCATACTGCATTTTTTGTAAAGGTAAGGCTTATTTAAAAAGAACTGCTTGATGTATGAGTGGGACAAGGTTTCTGCACCCCAAGGAGTGTTAATGCAATCTTCAGCCAAGTCCTGAAGCTTTGTGAGCAGTTTCGTTGCCAGAGTGGGGTTGCAGAGTGGGGAGGGAGAAGTTCAGAACAAACAAAAGAGAAACAAAAAGGCAAAGGGTGAGAACTATTTCAGGAAAACTCAATATGGAGAGTATCCAATGAATCAGAGTGAGCAATAAGGCAGTGTCCAGAAACAGTGATCAGGATGCATGGAAGTGCACAAAAACAAATGTAATTCACACTGCTTACAGTGGGATTATTTTGCAAATGAGTGGGCTATTTTGCTATTTAGTATTTTCTGAATATTCTGTGAATTAGTACTTTGTTTTAAAAATACTGTCTTGAGAAAAGATGAATCTGCTTCTTAATAGCCCAGAATGACTCACAAGGCTTCATGGTTGACACCAATTTCATTTTAAAGGTCTTAGTTTACAAAAGTCTAATAAAAAATATTCTAGACAACTCTAAATATTGAAATGTCTTTCAAAGCATTAAAATTTCCCTAAATATCCCATACATTTTTCAAATAGGAGTTAATGCAGGAATAAAATGCTTATAAAATAAGCAAGCTAACCATAAATATATACAAAATGAGTAAATTTCATTTATATAAACCATGAATGTAATTTTCTAACTGTAGGCCACACAGTGAAAACTGACTGAAAAATGTGCTGCTCTTTAAAGAAACCAAGAGGAAGATCTCTGTGGTGACAGAAATCATAGAAGAGAAAATTATCTAGCTATTTCTAATATCTGTGGTTCATGTAAGAAAAAACCAGAACTGCCTTTTCAAAGGGTAAGCTTCTTCATAGCCTTCAAAAATGATGGTAAATACATTTAAAAGGTATTATGCACACAGTATCTATAGGACGTTTGCAATAGAAGAAACTAGCTCTAATATGTGTTGTGCTCTTTTATGCACAATCTTTCAGCTTTTTTTTTTTTTCATTGACTGACTTTTCTTACCTGGGTTAGAAGTGAAAAAGGAAAATCACATTTTAACTAGCACAGCTTGAAATTTGGAACCACATTCATGAATGGAAAAAATTAATTTTTCAACTTAATGGTTAGGGGGTTTATTTTATTAACAAACTAGTTTTCTTCATGTTGAAGTCTGTAACAGAAAAAGGATTAATCAAAAGTAATATTCTTCAGAATCACTTGGCAAAGATATAATTTATTTTTTCATTTTCACTTCGCTTGTATGATAAAGAATTAAGATAGGGAAAGCACTGTCCTTTTGATTAGTGTCTAATCAAAGACACTATGCCCTTTAACAGATGGGACAGTGATCCTTCTTCCATTCTGTTCCTCCTCTTGAAGCATTTATTTTTCCCTGTGGAAATCTGGAATTACCTAATTCAAAGCTGAGGCATCTTGGTTTATGTGAGAGGAGCAAAGGAAGAGGGGGTGTCTCATTTTCCCCTGCAGGAAGGTGAAGGGAAGTTCTCCAATCACTCAGAAGATGTCTGCTGATAAATAAGGCAGAGAAAGCACTTGCTTTGTTTCCCCACAGCACACAGAGAAAACTTGCAGCCACTGATGCTTCAAGTTTAGCTGCTAAAATACAAACAGACAAACAGCAGCTCTTTTCCCTCCCCCTGCCTGTGGGACTCTAGATACTGTTTTAATGTTAGTACAAAACACTTGAAAGATTATAAGCTAAATTGTGACAACATTTTTTGCAAATTTATGACTTCATCTTATTTCTCTACATTCAGCTGAAGCCCAATTTCACCTTAGTCTTGAATTCACCAGTGAGGATAAATGCCTGCTCACAAAACATGCAGAATGTACTTCCTATCACAGTTGATTTCTGTACTGATCCTGCTGACAAGGATCAGTACACCCAGAATACCAGTTACCAGCACTGAAATTTCTGAAAGGAGGATACATTTATATGACATAAACAAATTTTTTACAAAGTCAGTGAGGAAGCCAGAGCAGACAGTGTGCTACACCAATCAGATACTAAGAATATTGATATAGGTTAAAAATATACTGAAGGGACGGGCTCCTGGCTTCTCCTGGCTTCTTGTACACTGCCATGGGAAGCAGAGGAAGCCTTGATGCTGTGCAGACTGCTCAGCAACAGCTGGAGCACTGGTGTGCTTTCAAACATATGAGCTGCTGTGAAGGAAATTAAATCTATTCCAGCCCAAACCAGTGCACCTACAAAGGTAAAGTCAGAACAGACAGCCTAAAGCTGGTGTCCTCTCCTTACAAACAAGCATGTTTGTAAAATGTCCTCTCCTTACAAACAAGCATGTTATTCTCATTTTCCATAAAGTAACTAGAATTAGCACGTTGTTTTCACCATTGGGTAAGTAAATAATTTCCATGTTCACCCTGCAGGGTATTTACATAAGAAATTGTTGTTCAAGGTGGCGTATTTGAAAGCAACAAGCCAGTGGAGTTCAGAAAATGATACATCCCACCCTGAAGCAGAGTTATCTCAAGATGGATTTGCACTCTAAGTTCCAGTGTTGAAGCAGTCTCTTTAGTGGAGCTGAGCTAACTTACCAGCCCAGCACAGCTGCATAAAGATAGATGGGCAAAATGAATTTTACTCCTGTTTAAATGTCTTTTTCTATATCCTAGAGAGACATTTGGAAGTAAAAAGACAACTTTGTCCCTTCTTACCCAGCCCCAATCCACCTTTTTTCATCTACCGGTTGTTCCTAATTCAAAATACCAGATACAACCTTTAAAATTCTCAGTACTTTAAAACCTTCTATTGGCAAAACACTCTTCTTGTCACAGAATATAATCTTGCAACTGAGTTGTCTTTCAAAATATGTAGTTTTTCAATATTAGGGCTTTGATTATGAAACATTTCCTTATAACCTTCGCCAGAGTGTGTATTTACTAACTTCCAAAGACTAGAAAAAGCCATTTTGGTTAGCCAAAGACAGATGGAAAAGCAAAAGTTTGTTTTATGCATGTGTACATATTTTACCCAACAGTGCAGACAAAGCTTTAGACCACCCATACTCATTTATTTGTTAACGTGTGGGTCATGCCAGACTCTGCAGCTACTGATATTAGCTCTTTTTGCAATGATATATTGACGATACCCAGGACACATGGAGAAAAACCAACTGCAAAAAGAATAAGCATAATTATTCTTGGTTTTATCGTGCTGGGAAAGTCTACATTGATACAAGTGCTCATTACAGAAACCTTTATGAAATTTCTGTAGATTTATAATGAAGAAAAGGTAAACTATTTTCACAGTTTATAATACTTCTTGTTTTTTCAGTGTCTACAAAGCTTATTTGATAAATATTATTAAATTATTCAAGAAAACTAGTAAGGTACCTGCCTGACAGGCATGTTTCTGTCTTTTTTTCCTGTTTTATTTAATTTGCTTTATTCAGTTATTTAGGGAGAATTGAGCCTGTAAATTTTCAGTAATAATTGAACTGCTATGCTGAAAGAAGGAAAGAGATAAAGAAAAAATAAACACACAGAAGTAATCTGTAAAGAAAAACTCCCCCTTTTTTTTACCTCAGCATTTGTACATTTAGAGAATTAAATTTTGTGGTGAATAATGAATACTTATACTATTTGTGAAAAGGGAAGAAATACAATATTTCAGTGAAGATTGACTTATAAAGTCAGGCATTGGTGGCTGAAGTTCTGAAGAACAAACCTTTAATCTGTACTTAAATGCTTCTAAGTAATATAGGCAAGTGTGATCTATTTTTTTTTTTAATAAAGAGGCATTTACACCATCAATCTTTAGAATCTAACCAAGACTGTCAATACAAGCTCTTAGCTGCTCATGTTCTCAGCAGAGAAAGAAATTGCTAACAAACACTCAGATCCCTTTCTTGAGACCTCAGTGCTCCCTTATAGGTACTTATGCACCTGAGCTGCAGTGATGTCTTCAAGAACCTATAAATAGTTTGAAATAGTAATCCCAAAAGAGGTATAAAGCACTCTTATTTTAGGGTTTTATTTTTTCAAATTAATATAATATCATTGACTAAGATGGTAATAATTTTACTCTGAGTTGCAACATATAAAAGTATTCCAGTACTTGGTAAGTACTAAATTCAATATTTTTGCCTTATGCATGTTTACATGTATAAGCAAAAGAAATTAAAAATTAACTGCTGGTTCAAACTCTTTAAAAACAATCCCCAAATCTTCTGATGGCCTTCTTACATTGATAATAAAGAAGTGAAAATTGATTAAAATACACCCATAGAACAGTATTTCTAAACTTCACAATCCTGCTGAAGTAATGATTCAACCAAGTAATGATTTTCTGTACTTGAAAAAGAAAATAAATATTTCTTCCCTCATGTAAAAATGAAATATCCCCAAGTAACTCTTAGGAAACACAGAATGAAGACAACAACCAGAAATAAAGTAACATGTTCCTCTGGTAAGTGTTTCACCTTTATTCCTTTTTATCCATAAAAAAAGACATTAAAGAATTAAATGGATGTGGATGGGGAAAATAGAAAGAATAAAAGGCAGGCTTTATCTGGTTTTACTTGGTAATATGTAATAAACTTCTGTGGTACTTCCAAAGATGGCAATCCAAAGGACAAAGGACCCAGTGAGATATTGGTTTTGTTTAGTTTGTTTTTTTTTTTGTTTGTTTGTTTTTGTTTTGTTTTGGGTTTTTTTTTTTTTTTTCTTGAAGGGCTTGCAACTATTTTCTAGTAGTTAATAGAAATCTCTAGCTTTCATTGAAAACAAATGAGTCATCTTCTTCTGGAAGTTCAAGTCCTTTGAAGTAATATTGGAAAAGATTGTATATAGTAAACATTTCTTTTCCTTGGATAGAAATGGGAGGAAACACTCCATTTGAAGCCTGAAAATTCATGTTTGGTTACTAGCAGTGACAAACATGAATTGAAAATGGCATAGGATCAAGACACTCATATATCACAGCAGTGCTCATTCACTAGGATAAAGCTCTAACATTTCTCCAGTACCACTTTATAAATATGCAAAACTCAGAGCATACAGTTTCTTTGCACAAAAGGCCAAGCAGCTCTGCAAGCAGCCAGATTAAGCCTTTCCTTGATCAAATATTGTGTCAGGTCCATCCACATCTAGGACATCCCGTGCTTCGTCTTTTGAGAGGATAAGTAGAACAAAATCAACTCCTGCATTTGTCTTGCAAACCAGGCCTTTGAGTGGGGGCTTGTTACTTTTTGTTTTTAGCTTATTTTCTTTTTTTGGTGTGTACTGAGGAGTCTCCAAAGTGATTTTTATTGGAGTGTTTTGGCAGCAGTATCAACTACCTCTCCGAAATACCTGTACACCAACACACACAGCACTGGGAAAAACCAGGTAGAATTAGAGATCTGTGTGCACATTCCCACTGCAGTTACAGAGACATGGTGGGATAGCACACATGACTGGAATGCTGTCATGGATGGCTACATCCTTTCTAGGAAATTAGGCTATTTTCTTCTCACAGGCCAGCAATGTGAGGTGGTGGAACTGCTCTTTATGTGAGAGAGCAACAGGGATCTATCAAGCTCTGCCTTGGGCTGGGTGAAGAACCAGACAAGAGCTTACAGGTAAGAAGTCAACACGTAAGGGACAACGTGGGTGACACTTCTGTGGCTGTTTGTTACAGGCCACCCTGTCAGGAAGGGGAAGTCGATGAGGAATTCTCCAGTCAGCTGGAAGGAGCCTCACAGCCACAGGCCCTGGTGAACTTCTGCCACCCTGATCTCTGCTGGAGAAACAACTCACGGGCAGACAGGAGCCCGGGAGGCTGCTGCAGAGCACTGACGGTAACCTCTGACACAGGTGGTGGAGGAGCCATGGAAGAGAGGTGTGCTGCTGGAGAGGTGTACTGACAAACAAGGAAGGACTGGCTGGGGAATCACAGAATCATAAAATCATAGAATCACTAAGGTTGGCAAGTTCACCACGTCCAGCCATTAACCATGTGAATGTTGGGGTCAGCCTTGGCCACACTGCCATGGACTACAGGATCCATCATGGAGGAAGCCAGGCAATGAATAGGATCACAACCCTTGACTTCAGGAGAAATACCTTTGGCCTCCTCAAGGATTTGCCTGGAGGAGTCCCATGGGGTAGGGATCTAGAAGGTAAGGATGTCCAAGAGAGCTGGTTAAAGCTCACTCAACCTCAAGACTGGCACATCCCTATGAATAAGAAATCACACCAAGAAGAGCAGGAGACCTGCATGGATGAGCAAAGAGCTTCTGGCAAAACCCAAAAGGAAGAAGGAAGTTTATGAAATGCCGAAAAAGGGACAGGCTGTTTGTGAGGAATATAGGAATGTTGTCAGAATATGCAGATACGTGATGAGGAACTCTCAGATCCACTTGAGATTGGGAAAAGGGATGTCAAGGACAACAAGAAAGGTATTCCACCCCATTTTCCACCCCAGGTATTCCACCTGTTTTCAAACTACACAGTGAACCTGTAAGATGGAATGGGTTATTTTTTATCACAGCAGAAAAAGACTGAGTGCACTTACAGCACAATAATGAAGGCTGCGTATTATCATCCTGCTAACTCTATTTTCTGCTTTAACCAAATAAAAACCAGTAGCAAACACAATACAAAAGTGTATTTTGTAGCTGAATATCTACCTTATAACATTCTGCCTTTTTTTTTTTTCACACTTCAAATAATATAAAAATACTTTTGGAAACTATTTGATGTAAATATTATTCTGTATCTCCTTTTTGAATTACTGTGAATACATTTCATGTCTGAAATGCCTGCTTGTGAGGCTTTTTGTATTATAAGGTAGCACCATACTTGCTAATGAAGCAGCTGGTACAGCGTTCTGTTAAAAAACAAGAGCCATGAAAGCACTGACCTGCTTTCCTGTGGCTTCTCATTTTAGTACACATAATTTGGTAAAGCACTTATTGTCATTTAGCTCAGGTTGGAATGGACCTCGAAAAACCATTCCTTGTTTAGCACCCTGACCACCTGACTTTAAAACCTCCATGATGGGGACTCTACTAAAGCCCTGCAACATTGATTGTTTTCACTGTAAAAAATTCCTCTTTTATATCAAAATTAAACCTCTCTGAGTACAGCTTGTGCCCTTTGCTTGTTGTCCTCTGTGTGTGTGTCCTTGTGAAGAGAGAGCATTCATGATTTTTGTGGCTGCCTTTTGGGAGCTGGAAAACTATGATGAGATTCCCTTGAGCCTCCTCTTCTCCAGGGTGAAAAGAGCTAACTCCTCAAGTCTTTCCCCACAGAACAGGTTCTCCAGCTCTCTGATCGCCTTTGTGGCCCTCCTTTGAGCCCTCTCCAATGTGTTTGTGTCTTTTTTTGAATGGTTGCATACCAGGACTGGGCACAGTACTGCAGGTGTGGCCTTTCAAGTGCAGACTAGACTGGGATGATCACAGCTCTGTCTCTCCTAGTTATGCTCCATGGGTGCAGCCCAGGATCCAACCTGCCTTCCTTGCTGCAGCAGCACACTCTGGACTCATGTTATCTTGTCCACCAGGATTTCCAGGTCCCTTTCACCAAGGCTCCTCCTCAGACAGACGGATTCTAGCCTGTCATGGGAACTTTGGTTATGCCATCCCAGGGGCACAGCCTTGCACTTGTCTTTGTTAAAGTTCATACTGTTCTTTCTATCCCACTCTTCCAGCCTGTCCAGCTCTCCCTGTAAGACATCCCTTCTGACATGTTCAACGCACCACATAGCTTGGTGCCACCACCAGATTTGGTGAAGGTTTTGGGATTTTCAATCCCTTCATCCAGACCATTGAGGAGGATGTTAAACAGCATGCAGCCCTATAGGGTTTGGGTAGGCAGGAATTCCTCCTGAGGTCTTGCAGGAGCAGAAACTCCCTTGTGTTTTGTAGGTGTGAGCTTCCCCTGTAGCTGATCAAAGGAGGAGGAAGTCATCAGTGAGAGAGGAATTAAATGGAAAACTAAGCCGAGAACCAGCTTCCTTCAGGTAAGCATCAGAATTCAGAGTTTGGTAAAGGAACCTCTGCAGCTATAAATCCTGAATCAGCCCTTTGAGCCAGAGGTTCCCACTTGGACTCAGAGAGGGAGGCAGAGAAGCTGAGCTCTAATACCAGCAGGAGCTGAGTGCCAAGCTCAGCCCCGCACAGAGCTGGGATATTTAAAGCTGTGTTTGCTCCTGAGAGAGGCAGTGCCTCTGACCCATCCTTAGACAGACAGGGGGCCAGAGCTCACCATTAGTATTTACTTCAATATGATTTGCTTTATTTTTAAAATATTTTTTCTTGATTTTGAGCCTTCAGAAGACTCTTTCTGCTAAGTTATAATAAATCTCTCTATTCAGGGTGGAAACACTGATCTCAAAAATTTGAAATTTGTTCCAATGCAGATAAGACAGCAGTGTAAGCTACTGGTGTCATTGCATTCTAGTGATCGCCTGGTAAATATTGAATAGGATTCAAAACAGGCATCTTGAAACTTCCGCAGCCAATCTTTTCTAGTTAGCTGGATGATGACACTCCTCCAATAAAGCATTAACCTTCTCTAATGTCACTGTTTCACTGAATTACTCATATATGGGAGACATTTTTTTTCTGGTTATTTATCACCCAAGCCTAGAATCCATTACAATTGCTCATATAATATCGGCGGTTCTGTGTACGTACCTGAGAAAGGTCTTAAACAATATGATTACACTTGTGTTGCCTGGGAAGTAGGGAAAAAACTCACTCATTTTTTGTGCAGATGGACATCACTGTGACTGGGGAAGTTACTAATATTTGATTTTAATATTAATTGGTGAGTTGGTGAAAACAACCCTATTAGACCACTTCAACACAAAAATAGCAGACATGCTTTTTCCTGCTTCATTCATTACCTCTCAGTAATCTCAGCTGTGAAGGGAGTCAACTGCAGACTCCAGATCCTTGGAAAATATAATGAAAAATCCACTTTTATTCAGTGTTTTTCCTACTATACAAGTTAGCCGTTCCTTGTGGCTTATTTTTTTGCTACTTAAAATTTAAATGGTCCATCCTACCTTATCAACTGCATAAAAGAGACATTTTTATCATTAAAGACATGGTAGAATCCTTAGGATTTACTGTTTGTTCTCAAAATTAAATCTCTGGTGACAAAAATGCAATATTTTTATTTCCCAAGTCCATTGTTTCAATACTGTCATTTATTTAATCCATATTATAATTTCCTTAAATTCAAAGCCTTTTGCTCTGGCTGCAAACAGTATTCTCCCCTGATTTTCTTTTGATTATTTTTGAAATATTTTTGTGCAGTCACAAGCACATCTATAAAATTACACACATCTTGCTGTGTGAGACAGCCAATCCTGTCTGTCATGTATCACTTTAGAGACATCAGAGACAGTTTTGTTATCAATGCTCATTGTTCCATTGACTTGAGTGAATTTAGATGAGCTTCATTGTGAGTTTATCTGATGATGGACCTCTGGTGAGGATTAGGCATAACCTAACAGCTACTGCAAATTGCATTTAGCCTTTACAATTAAGCAGACAATAAATAAATCAATGGAGGAATTAGTAGACTGAATGGTCTCCTCAATGAAAACAAGCTGAGCAGTCGCTGAGATGGCCATTAGTCAAACTAAGCTGGGAAAGGCAGGCTTCAGACTAATCAGACTAATGCTCTTTTTTTTTCTCTGAGCAGTGAGATTTAAAATTTCTATGGAATAAAGAAAGACTAATAGCATTCTTCAGAAAGAAAATTGTGGGAATGAGAACATCAATTGTAGGAATGACTGATAAAATTATTTAACTGACACCAACATAAAGATAGATTTAGACAAAAACTTATGAAGGGCAAGTGATGGATTAAGCTTTTCAGTATACAAGAAGGCTTTCTTTTGCATCTGACTCTAGTGGAGATGAAGAGATCATTTCACTCTAATTTGACAGGAAGGTGCCAGTACTGTGGATGAAAAATCGGAATAAAACCAGCAGGTTCAAAAACATTTCAAATACCTTTTACAGGAACATCAAAAATAAAACTAGTCAAAGCTCACAGAATTAACACATTTTTGTAACGTTTCTTGAATGCAAAATTGGACATCTCTTGATATAACTTCTGGGTTTATTTTTTTTTCAAATAACAAAAAGAAAAAGATTTTGTGCACAAAGAAGCTTTATGTTTCAAAAATTGTCTAGTGGAAGTTAACAGCTGAAAGCTAAGGAATTTCAGTCAAAAGTGCAATTTTGGTACGGTAAAGGACAACACCACTTTGCAAAAATTATATTGCTATTTTCCATATCTATCTAATCTGAATTGTGAGGATCATGCAATAGGTGAGAGAATACCTTAAGCAAATGATAAAAAGTATAAAATAAAATCTGCAAAGCTGAGCTTCCTATGTATGTACATTTAAGAATTGCATAAAATAAACTTTATCCCAGCAGTTTTAGCTCAGAGACCAAAAGACAAGGCTAGGCTATTACAGCCCTACTGCATCCAACAAAAGAGGGTAGCAAATGGAAATACAAGACACAGCTGCTGCTTCTAGCTTGGATTGTGAACATTATGCTACATTAAAGTAAAAAAAATCTTGCTTTTAAACCAGTGAATGATAAATGTGATGTTCAAAAGTTTGCAGAGACTCTAGCAGTTTCTGGAAAAGCAGCTGTAAGTAGAACATATTCTGTGCAACATCTCTGGCGTTTTCTTATTGAAAGAGAAATGAACTTGAGGGACACAGTGAATAAACTAATTTGTTGTAGAGAAAGTACAATTTTGCTGGGGGGTAAAAATGGAGCTAATACTGGAATCTCTGCGTTGTAATTCAGTTTTGCACATCCCGATGCCAGCTATAACCACAACTAAGATAAGCGAACTGGTGAAACTCCGCTGGTTGTAAACGCACAGGCCGGGGCTGCTCTAGTCGCTGCAGAGAGCTAAATCCCTGGTGTTTATATCTAACCCCGAAAGAAATGCTGCCTCAGACACAGAGCGGCAGCAAGCACAGGCCCTGACAGCTCCTCTCCCTGCTGCTGGACAGCAGGCACGGGCCAAAGGGATTGAGTGAGCCCAGGAGCTGCAGGGCTCGGCAGCGGAGCGGAGCGGAGCAGAGTACTTCTCTCAGGCACCCTCCTTCTCTCAGGCACCTTCCTTCTCTCAGGCACCCTCCTTCCCTCAGGCACCCTCCTTCCCTCAGGCACCTTCCTTCCCTCAGGCACCTTCCTTCTCTCAGGCACCTTCCTTCCCTCAGGCACCTTCCTTCCCTCAGGCACCTTCTCTCAGGCACCTTCCTTCCCTCAGGCACCTTCCTTCCCTCAGGCACCTTCCTTCTCTCAGGCACCTTCCTTCCCTCAGGCACCTTCTCTCAGGCACCTTCCTTCCCTGAGGCACCTTCCTTCTCTCAGGCACCCTCCTTCTCTCAGGCCTTCCCTCAGGCCTGTCCCGTGCCCGTGTCCCAGAGAGGAGCCGTGCACTCCCGGGTCCCCCGGGCGGGCGGAGGCGCAGGCACCGGGCAGGGCTGACGGCCCCGCGCCGCAGCTCCCGGCTCCCCGCGTCGTGCTCCCGAGTGCCTCTAATTGGATTGCCGTGATTTCTGCCCTTCCTAAAGCGGCGGGCGGCGGGGGGAACGGCCCGGGGGAGGCGGGGGGAGGCGGTGGGCGGCTCTCGGCTCCGGGCTCCGCCGGCGCGGCCGCTCCGCAGCCCATAAAGCGCGGCGGGAGCGCGGCGGGGCCGCGGCCATGCAGTGAGAGCCCGCCGTGGGACCAGCCCCGCTCCGGCCTCGCCACGGGAGCGCTGCGAGGGACACACCGCCCCAGCTCAAGGTACCCCCAGCCCCGGCCCTCCTCCCAGCGGGAATTGGGCTGCCCAGCCCTGCGGAGCCGGTTGGCTCGCAGCCGCTCCCCGCGCAGCCGCCCGCGCCCCGGGGCAGGCAGAGCCTTTACCCCGCCGCGGTTTCTTCCAGATGCAGAGGTGCACCGGATTCCTGTTTCTGTCTTTAATCCTTTGTGCCGCCCTCTCGGAAACACTCGGGCTGGTTTTCTCAGTAAGTATCCGTGTCTCAGCGAGCGAGGAACCACCGCGAACGTCCCACGGATACACACTGTTCTTAGACATAGGGATTGCAAAGGATGCAGCACCCAAAACCATTTCGGGCTACAAACAGTTTGCCTTTTTTTTTTTTTTTTTTTTTTTTTTTCTTTCCAGCTAAGAATTTGGGGATTTTAAATACTAGCTCCCTTGTAAAAAAATACTATGACAAAGAATGTCTGGTTGCTAGACCAAAATTGAATGGGTGTCCCACCTGCCTCCGAAAAGATGATGTACATATGGACTTCTTTTATGAAGAGGCTGTCATGTAAATCCAAGCAATAAAAAGAAGCTTTTGCTAAGGTGGCTATCAAATATAACAGTGGTAATATAAATTTCAAGTATAAAGTCTTAATTTCTGCCTGCAAAGTGTGATTTGCAGTCATCGCTTATGTGGTGTGAACAGTCAAACCACATGGATGTCAATAGCAACACTATAGACTTAGACAGGGAGGGGCAAGAGCTCCCCATGAATATTTACTTCAGTATGATTAGCTTTATTTTAAAATATTTTTCTTGATTTTGAGCCTTTAGAAGACTCTGCTAAAAGAATGTCCTTTTCAGTGTAGGTGGTGCAATAACATACTTGTGGTTTTTTCCTTTAAGGCGAAAGACAAAAGGGGTTGGACTTTGAATAGTGCTGGTTATCTACTTGGGCCACGTAAGTGAGGCACTTCTTTTTTCGTTATTTCAAAATGCAAAAATTGTGTTATTCACTTCTCTGAATACAGCAGTTTTGTCTAAACCTGTGAGACTGAGCAAACTCATTTGGAAAAACACTTGTTTAGATGTTTGTTACATGCCTATCACAGAACTGAGTTGCCTTGGACGACAGCTGTTCTTTTCTAAAGAAGTGTGATGGGAGGCCTTATGTCCAGGAACACATCTGCTCACATTTTGTGCTTCTGAACTGTAATTTTCATATGACAAATACGTCACCACCAGAAGTGTTAAAAAAAAAAAATCTTACAGCATCTTAGATGTCAAGGCAGAATGACAAAATGTGTACCTCTCCACCTATTTCAGATTTCTCCTTTAAATCTTTTTACAAACTTTCACTACTTGACTTTATTATACTACATTTTTAAAAAAAATTAAAGCAAAATAAATTGAAACAGTAACTTGCAAACTCAAGACTGTTAACAGTTCACTATGTGAAAAATCAATATACAACGTGTTCAAAATACAGGAGTACTGGTTTACAGGTGAAGATAACAAATGCAGGTTGTAAGAAAAGTAATGCAGAACTAAGCTGTCTCAAATATTTGTCCTTCTACCATTAATTCTTGTGAATGTGGTAACATTCATCACCAGTGTTTCTATATTTTCAGTCTCAGTAGCACATAGACAAATGCTACACATACTTACTCTGACACTCTTCATTCTTTTTATCTAACAATAAGGATGCATAAAAAAAGAGAAAATAGGTTTAAATGTGTTAACTGGTTCTGTAAATGTCTGGAAGTATATTTGCTCAAAGCAGATCTAAGCAAATTGGAAAAAATACTGTCGGGAAATGATCTTGTCAAAGAATTCTATTTCACATCTAAGACTGGATAATTGGAATCATCCTTTGATGCAGGTCATATTCATGAGCTTTTACTGAGGTCATATTGATAAGCAGCAGGTCATATTGATAAGCTTTTACTGAGTCAATTAAAGCCTCTGATTTTTAATTTATTTATCAGATGCAGTAGATAACCACAGATCGTTTAATGACAAGCATGGTTTCACTGGTAAACGTGAAATACCGCCCGATGAGGATATTAAAGCAGGTAATGAAAGTCTGGAAACAAGCATTTTCGATTTGTTTTTTGTGTTAAGTAATTTATTTACTATTGAAATGACTACTTGGATACAAAACTATTTCTGCATTTCAACAGAAATCCTACTAAACATATGAAAGGAAGAAAAGTGACATTTGGCCACTCAGTGTGATCTTTGTATGGTCATAGATTACAACATCTAAGTGACTAGGAAAATGTATCATAATTTTGTTGCTCTAAATGTGTAATAGATCATACAGCTTTGAAAAAACTTTGTTTTTTTCTCTTTTCATATGTTAAAGTAAGTATTTCAAATGCCACTCTAGCCACTCCAGAATTAATTGGTTTTTGGCAAAGAAGAGAGTCCATAAAGGCACATTTCAGTAATGAAGGCTATAGAAAATACAAAGTCTCAGTATTTCCTTTGATTAAGCCAGGTGGATTATCTTCATTAAAAGACTGAGAACCTGCTTACAACTGAAGTCAAAATGCTTAGATGTTGCACGTGTCAGAATTTAGTAAACGGCAATGAAAAGGGTGCAACATGTTTCGGATTTGTCATCCAAAGCTGGGCCTTTAAAATATATGTCTGGACTCCCTTAATGAAGAGAAGCTGACAATTTTTAGGCTTTATTTTGAACACCTATTTCAGGATAAGGTGCAGAAACTTCTAGAAAAACCTGTTTTATGTCCTGAGGGGACACTAAACCTGCTGCAGGCATCTAAAGTGAGCTGGGATAGATCTCATCCTTAGGCTGATAAAAGTGACCACAGTACTGAGTACATTTATCACTGCACTAATGGGGGCAAAACAAAGGTTTTGGAGCCTATTTTAAATGGCACCCAGAACAGAAAAAATGTAACTAACACTAAGTAAGTTCATAAATAAAGGACATGTGTTTAATTACCATCTCCTACATGCATACTTCATAAAGAGAGATTAAGAGAAACATTAATAAATTTCTTAATTGTTAATGCTCTCTGAAGGACTGTCCAGTTCTGGCACAGTTACACAGTGGGGCTTTGGGGTTTGTGTGGGGTATTTTTTTGGTGCTGTGCTTTAGTTTGGTTTGTTGGTTTTTAAGGAAAAGAAACCAACTCTGCTGTCTCAAATACAAAAGGGTTAAACAATATATGGGTTAAACAATATATGGCCAGTCAAAAACAATGCAAAAGTAAGGGATTGGCAATCCAGCAGTAGAGATCACTGTGCAAAATGTAGCCATTTGTGCATATCCCAGGTCCCTTACAGGAATATGAACTTAAGGATTTATAGAACTCTCTTGCTTGAGCCTCCACAATTGCAGATAAACCCAACCAAACTTGTCAGGATGAGACTTCAAAATTACACAGCTGCCTCTGCCATGAACTTCATTCTCTTCCCTCACCAAATGTCTTTTTGAAGCTGAAGTTCATTACAGAGTTCCTACCCAAAGGAGATTTAAATATATATGTGTATATATATATATATATATATATATATATATACAATGCATAAGAAATGCATAAGGTAATCAATATATTATTTTAATTGAAAATGAAGGATTTCTCCTGATTATTTGCAAAAGCTCTTTAGAATGGCAATATATGCACATATTATTTTATTAATGTGAAAGAGACCCTGAAAAGGACTGTGCTCTCCTTGAAGGAATACTGCAAAATTCATAAGCTCTCCAGGTAGCCTAGAAAAATTTCTAAGCTGAATACTAGGTCCAGGAAAAAAAAAAAAAAACCCACAACAAAACGACAACCACCTATAAGCATAATTAGTCAAATCTTCAAGTTACAAGATCATAATGGTTTGTTGACTGAAATCTGCAAGTTATTCACTATGCAGAATTAAGGTAAATAGCTGAGCAATACATAATTACACTATTTCCAAGTCATGGAGAAAAAATGTTTATCCAAAAAATATCACATGCTTAATAAAATCTTGACAAAAATGTGACTGATATGATAATAACAAAAATTCATAACAGGTTAGGTGGGAATAAAAGCTAAGTAAAAATTAAAATAAAAGAGTATTATTAATGCAAATAATATCTTTGTATGAGTTTGAAGACTGGAAGACAAGATTTTTTAGGTGCAAGCCTATTAAATGCATTCTTAAATGCTTATTCTCCTTGTACCTTTGTGTCCCTTGCAACTCTCATCAATGTTTTAAATTTGTGCTACTGAGCTCAGTCTGCCTTCGGACCCATCTGATAATGTTTTCAGTGATGTAATAAGGTGCAGAAAGCATCCTTCTCAAAATTGCAATAACAAGCATCCATTACACCATTAAAATAGCATCCAAAAGCTGTTTTCACAAGTGTATTGGATTAGATACCTGTGTGAAAACACAGCTTTTTGGACTTGTAGAAAAACACCCAGGCCTAGGTTTTGGGCCAAAAATCACTTCTATATCATTTGAAAGGCTTGTTTGGAACAAAGTTGGGCTATCTGAACAAACTTTTAACTGTTCTGTAAAGCTCATTAATTTGTTTTCTAAATTTGAAGTTTAACCTATCCTTGCAGGCTCAGGTGGACATAAAGGAGAGAGCTGGGAACAGAGGCTAATCCTCTTCTGCAACAGATCTCATAAGGCCTAGAGACCACAAGCATTAAGGTGCCAAAGCAGCTGCTGTGCAGCAGTGGCATACAAAACTGGGTAAATTTGAGTCTGAGAATTGCAGTTACTTCCCTTATAGGGGCTTTGCCCTTCCATGAGGTTTTCCATCAAGGATTTTGAGGAAAAAGGAATTTCAGATAGTTTTGGTGTTTTTTTTCCCTCCCCAGAGTGCTCATAGACTTAGCCACACTGTCTCATATGATGTGTCTTTGAACCAGGTTAACTGTGAGTAACACCAGCTTGTTTTACAGGGAGCCTTGGAAGACCCCTGGCTGATGAAAACATTGTGCGCACAGTAATTGAATTTTTGACCTACTTGCATCTGAAAGGTTAGTGAATAACTTTTAATCTTTCACAGTTTCTGGGAGGAAATTTACTGAGGAGACAAGACTATCCCTTAATGTACACATCTGCTGCAGGTTTGAGTGTGCAAGACTTGCAACAGCACCTCTGGCATCACTCACACAGAGTGCAGGTGACCCTGGAAAATTGCAGCTCAGTGGAGATCTGATGTGGCAGAGTTCTGATACCATTCCATCACTTGTTAGTGCCAAAAGAAACACATCTCTCTTTTTGCACCTATTCTACAATAAAGTTGCAAGACAAAATTGCAGCAACACTAAGCTGAATGTTGGCAAACAGCTCAGAGTGCTCTGAAGTAAAAACTCTGTACAGTTTAGGTCTTCTAAAACTGTCAACAACATGTATAAAACCATAATACATAGTTGCAAAGACACCAACAGGTAGAAAAAAGTTATTCTACTGCAAGTGTTTGAGGATTTTTTCTGTCTCAAAAAGTAGACAATTCAATAAATCAGTAACTTCCACGTTCTTACCTTTGTATACAACAAATTATAAGCAACTCTGTGGCGAGTGTATGCTGTGAACTGTGTGTACATTTGTGTTTTAATTTCATTATTAAAAGAGACTTTCAACGGATTGGTTCATTTTCTGCATAGCTGGGATGCTTTTGACTCATTGTTTTCTGAATTATTTGTATCCACCCAAGGAAAATAATTCTCATTACTGAAAATGTGAACCCAATGTTTATTGAATTGAATTTGCATTTGAAAACAAAACCTCTTTATAGCTAGTCCTAAGGGTCTGAAATAATTCAAGTACATATTTAAAGTAGCTTATTAGCATATATATTTACTGTGGACCAAGTAGTTTGTTTGCTGTACCACTGTGAAGAAAGAGCCCAAAACTCTCCTTTACTCTGCTGTGTGAGCCTAGGAAGTAAAATCAATATTTGGACACAGGAAAAAGGGTGTAAAATAACCTCAATCACACACCTTCTGCGTAGGCTAAAAGCTACTAAATCAGACAAGAAAATAAAAAGCATCTCACAGAAATACAAATGGCTTCTTCCCTGCAACAAATGAACTAAAAGAGTTCCTTTTTTAGGACAGTAATGACAAACAGTTGTTTTTATTCAGAAAAGGTGGTGGTATTACCATGTCCTCACGAAAAACAAAAAATGAACCTGCAGATCTGGCTTTTTGCAGACATAGTTCTTGTAGTCTCTTGCAAGAGACACAGAATGTTGTCACATATTATCTATTAACAATATTTATTGGAAAGGCTTAGTACAAACTCTTACACAAACCCAGAACTGTAAATTAGGCAGGTGAAAACCATATTTTTTCATGATAGAAATCCTTCAGCAGATTTGCTTAAATGAAACCTTACTACATTAAAGACATTGGTTTAGATTTGTTCCTTGGTGGGGGAAGGGGGAAAACCCCACTCATGGGGTTCAGATTCAGGCAATAGCTATGCAGATTAGATGTACATTTTAATCTGCAAGAAAAAGGCAGTATTTTTGCTGCTAAGAAGTGCCTTGGTAATAACTAAAAGTGGCCTTCATCTCTTTCTCTTGGAAATTATTCCCTCCAGCTGTAAGTGCTTCTCATAAAGAGCAACATGTAGAATGGCAGCTGTAATTGGATAATATTAAGTCTTATGAGATTCTGGGATCCAGCAGTATCAATTGACATAATAAAATTAATGTAATTGTTGTTCTGTCACTGCTGTTTCTGAAATGTTGAAATTGTGTCAGGAAGATATTATTGACAATCAAAAGGCAAAAAAGCCAGTATTTTACAAATTAAAATATGAAAAGTTCAAAGATTTGTCTTTTATAATTGAGAAAAGTATTACAAAAATTTGTATTACCGAAACTGGATTTCATTACTTAATTGCTAAGATAAATATGCATATTTACATATGTGCTAATTATAATTTTTTCCCTATTTTGCAGAGGTGGGAGCACTTGACAAGCTACCTACACCAGAGGAAATGAACCAGTCTTGAAGAATGCGTTTTTATTTTGTTGCAGTGTAGATTTAGACTGAATTCTAAACAAAAAACCAAAATGACCTGAAGTTAAGAAGTATTGTTTGCATTGATTTGATAAATGGCAAACAGTGTTCTGCCCTCTGGTTGGTTTGTTGGATTATTTTTTGCTTTTTTTTTCCCTTTCCCTCCCTCTCCTGCAATGTCATCGTGTATAATTTTGCTTTGGTCAATTTTTTCTGTAGGTAAATGATAAAATAAAAATAAAGAGCAACAAAGTTGTTTCATTTTAAAATTATGTACATACCAGCACACAATGCATCATATAGAAAGCTTGGGGTAAATTGTAAGGTTACACTGCATCTATACTCTGTGATATTAGAGCAGAATACAACATATACACAATATATATATTAGGTACTTTAAATAACAGAAAAACAACTTCAGAGTGCTGCCCTGCGAATCATTTGGAGTCACAGATCTGTCTATAGTTCTGTGCTTCTAGGAAACATTACTCCCTGTTCATATTTTCATAGACATGACATAAACTCCTGTTCCTAATAAATTTCATATTATTCAGCTGTACTACACCGGCCCATTGGCTGGAGCATACCTTGATGCCATGCAAATTTAACTGTTTTGTGCAGGGTTACACAAATCTTATGTGTAGGATTCCCATGTCTTGGAGAACACTGGGGCTGCAATCTTAATGAAGAAAAGCTCCTGGCTGCTGCAAGATTGAAAATACACTTCATGAGATGCTTTATTCTGAGTCCAGCAAAGCACTTGGATCCATGTTCAATCCATGCAAAACAGCTTTGATGTACTGGACCAGGATGCTAGGCCTGCACACAATAAATGTCAGATCCAGGCTGAGGAAAGGTTTGAGAGGTTACAGAACCTTGGAAAGGTTTTTCGTACTCAGACGACTTCCAGCCTCTGCACAGTGCAATGAAATATCATCCTTTCAAAATCCTGACGTGCACTGGAGTGCACAGACTGACAGAAAATTTGCAGACCTTTATCATCTAATCTGTTTTTCACTTTTAGCATAGCAGAATTCTAAAGGCCAAGCCACTAGTGTGTGCTTTGTACCCACAGAGCCATCCCACCCTGTCACTCGGGCTGTGCTCTTCCTGTGATAGTCACTCAGCCGCTGATCTCATGTCTGATGTTTTCACTTTCCAAAGGGTGGAAACACACTTCATGTCAGATCCAGTGAGCCTCTGAGCAAGCCCTTCACACTACTGTGTTGTACTGGATTTCTTCTTGTTTTTTCAGAGTAATGAAAAAAGTATACACTGCTAATAGATATGCTGCTAGGTCAGCATTATTTGGCAAATTTATGGGCTTCCCAAAATGTCAAAAAAAAGACCAGAGTGAAATTTAACCTCTACATTGGTGTAGCTCAGAAAGTCCAAACTCTCATTTCCACTAGTAATGTCCACACTCCTCACATAACCTTGAAGTAGAGCTCACTAACATCAAGAGGTTTTCTTTTTGTGGACTTCTGTGGACTTTGGCTCATTGACTGCCAAAATCCAGGATCTATTTGGAGAGCCCAGTAGCAAACCATCTCTGGTAAAGCAGCTGAATCTATGATCAAATAAAAGGAACTTCATCTTAGCATTGAATTTCTTTCCTTTACAAAAAGGATAAGAAATTAGAAATAATAGGATAGAATTAGAAAACAGTTATTACGTTGATCCAATTCACCTTTGACCTTCAGCTCCTTAGAGTTGGAGTCATCCTGTTAGAATAGTTATTCAAAATTCTGAAATTTGAGATTATTTGAAAGAGTGGAAAACTCATAGGATCAGGAAGATTTAAGGCACCGTCTAAACAGGGAGGCTCACAAGGTTTTACATTGTGCTGCACTGTTATATGTATATATTTAGAAACCAGATTATTATAAACTAATTACCAAAAGCAAATATTTTTACAATGATTTTCATACACAAAGCAACTAAATAGGTGGGAGATGAAAATCTTAAATGTTGTGCTAAAAGTGCTTTTTCTTGTAACCCAAGATATAATGATTAAATGCCAAATGATGATAAAATTGCCAAGTAACACTTTTAAACTCCACACCCAGAAAAAGTCAGAAAGCTTTTCCATACATCTCCTGATGAAATTGCGGCACAGGACTCTATGGAAGCCATAGGTTTTGAAACAGTTATATTCATGGAAGAAAAGTCCTTCAAGCTCCAAATGTTTAATTAATTTTTTTTTTCAGATGAAATTAGGTACATGAGAGCATAGAGCTATAAAACAACCCTTAGAACCTGATCCAAGGATTAATTAAACAGAACTCCTTCAGCTGCACAGCATTTCATGCCAGTTTACAAGAGAAACATGGAAATCATATATATTTGGCTAAAAATTCTGCAGAAATACTGAATTCTGAGCATTACCTATAACAAAAAAAACCCTATAAGTTTATACAATGTTTCATCTACCTGCCAGGTAGTCTCATTAAAACTTGTTTAAATGCAAATCAGCTCAGCATAAAAGGGGGAATTTCTGGTGGCACAGCTGGCACAGAAGAGTCTATTCAGATTAGGAAGTCATCAGGGAGCTGACAGGATACATGTATTTTCCCACCTGTCTGCTCATGTAAAGGTCAGGCTGCAGCATTAGCATAGAAAAATTAGGCAGGACTCAGAGCCCTGAGGATGTTTGAGGGGTTGCCAGAATCCTGCTTCCAGGTTTAATGTTACCATGGTTCAAACTGCAGCTCCTTTTGCCTGAGGTCGTGGAGAAGCTTGGTGTGAGTCCATTTACAAAAGATCCTGACATATCCTTAAGTGCTCTTTTGTATTTCCAAAGAGATGAGGAGATATGATACAAGATAGCGCATGGATTAATGTGTTTACATTAATAACCCCCCAAAAAAGTGGCAGAAGTATTTTAAAATTATTTCAGGATACGTGACACAAAATGGAAGCAAGTTAGAGAAGTATTTTGCAGTTTGTCCAGAATGCACATTACCTCCGGAGTTTTCCAAGTTTTAAAGGGTTAACAGAAAGTTTAGACTCAAGTGCTATTAGCAGAACAATTTTTCACCAATTCACAGAGTATTTTAATGGTGCAGTGCTTCTGTCACTATTTTGTGTTTTATCACTTCTTTTTAAATAAATGCCAATAATAATTCTGATACCTAATTGTATGAGGACTGAGTGTGACCCAGCCATAGCAAACTACACCTCACTGATCCCTTTACTACCCAGATTCAGTAGCTGAGTGTACAAATAGCAAGTTGATAAGGTTTTTTATTACCTCAGAGCACTGGACATTTGTCAGTGCATGTGCCACACTCAGAAACTCCCAGAGCTGAACTGTGAAAAGCCAGGGCTGAACTGAAGATGAGAATTATCTCCTTGCTTGTAAAGGAGCAAAAACGGTATCAAAAATTTATTCTCTAAAACTTTATCAAATTCCCTTGAGATTCTACTTATGCATTTCTAATTTAATTGATCTCCACAGATTTTTTTCTAATTAAGTATATATAAATCACACAACCTTTCTGAGTGCTAGGAGACATGAGTCCAATACAGAATGTCTGCCTGAGGAGAAATTCTAAAATACCTGTTACCATTCAGATTGGATTTTTTTACAATTTCTGAAATAAATGTTGCCTATGTATCACTCACCAACACAAATATAATTAATTCAGAATGTAATGTTTCTATATTTTCCCCTTCAAAACATTCAAAACAAGATATTGTATTTCCTTGAAATTATTCTATTCCATTAAAAATCATTCTACTGGATAATAACTGATCAGATTTATGAATGTTGTGGCTATTATTTACATTTATCAATATTAAAGCTAGCATTTCTTGACAAAATCGAAAACTGATGCTTGAATTATTTACATCAATATAAGTTCCCATGTCATCTCTTAAGGAGTATTCTTTGCTTACTATTTATTCAGATGACAGTGTAGGAGAATCACACCCTGATTCCCTAAGGTCTTTCTGCAATTTGATTATGTTACCTGATTCTTCTTCAACTTCTGATCTAAAAGATAGCAGCTTTAGGAATCATTAGCTTTCTGATAGCTTTCATATCTGTTGTTCTCTGCAGCAATTAAAGTAATAAAGTGTTCTACTTAAAGTATTCTCCAAAGGTTTCTGTGAGAATTTGGTGCATCTTTTTTGCAAATCAGAGTTTGAGGACACTTAGGTTGAGTGAGTGCTGCTAGGGCTCTCCACGGGCACTCTGGGCTCTGGAAATGAAGGGGGCAGTTCTGAAAAATGAAATTTGCATCTGCTCCCTGCTAGCAGAGCGTGGGTGCTGGCTCTGAATCCAGAGCAACCTTTTAAATGAGACATTTGGATTTCCTCCTTCAATTCAAGCAGAATGAACCCAGGCCCTAAGGCTTAGAGATCCAGTAGAAGCAAACAGGAAAAATAACCATGTTTTTACAGCTAAATGTTACATTTTTGCACCACTTTTCAAAACACAGTTTTTCAAATTATCCCTGCTTGGTTTTCCTGCTGACTACCCACTTAGCCCCTGTTTAAAAATAAAGCTCACCAAATCCAAGATATAAGGGCTAAATCCTGACCTATGAAACAAACTGCAGTGGTTCTGTTGACCTTGAAAGTACATTTATTTATATTAGCTAAGGTTCAACTTCATCCAGTACAGCAATGTTATTAAAAGAAATGAATTTTAACAAATCTCAGATCTTACATAAAAAATGAAATTTCAGAAATAAGACTACAGTCACCCTCATGCCATCAACAATACTCCTCCTTTCCACCTGCTGCAAAGCACGCTGTTCATTAATTCCTACTGTCACTTTGTGCTATCAGAACCATCTACTGATTCTAGACATTAAAGAAATTATTCTCTATCTGTGTATTATTTATTTAATATCTGTGAAATTTTACTTAATTTCATGTAGTTCAAACTATATAACACTTTTCCCCCCAAAATATTTTCATTTTGCGTTTCTGTCTAGTCCATTTTTATTTGAATTCCTTTTGCAGTGCACATTATCGATGGTATTTTATTGTTCACCAGAGCACTCAACCATCTGTTTAAACAGACATAATAATTTTGTCATGTTAACCATTATTTTGATATTCTTCTCCCCATTATAGCTATATTTTAGCATAAAACATAGTAATTATCAAAAATTAATATTTGTGACAGTGCTCATAAGCCAGATATTGCTGACTGGATGAAGGAAAGAAGATGTAACTTGTTTTTTTTCCTTCTATCATCTATAGTAGTTATTAAGCATAAGCTTTATTCTTCACCTCAGCCAGACAGAAAGGAAAAAGGACTTGTTTTTTCCTTTCTGGGGAAAAAACCCTAATATTTTTTACCACACTACCTTTTGTGAATTCATGGTGGAGTCACATCTGTAGACAGACTTGGGATACATTCTTCAGAAGAATTAAAGCAATAAAGGATTTTAATTCTTTATTTTGAAGAACGATTTGAGGACTTTTTTTTTTTTGAGGCATTAAGATGCAGAAACACACTTGATTGGATCTATTAGACTGTGCAAGGAAGTCAAGTATTGAATTACTAATAAGATTTGAAATTTTAATTAGCTATATGCAATATGAACCATTATTAAAGCAAGAACTTATGTGCTGTTACAAATCCAACTTTATACACGTCTTAATCTTAGGATGCCAAAATAAATGCCCTCTGCAGGTGAAAGTATGGAGAACACTAATAACTTATGCCATCAAAGTTTTGTCTGTGTTACTATTGATTTACGTATTTCTAAGCAAAAATGTGACGTTGTGCGGCAAATAAAATGAACTCACCGACATCTCAAGGGCAAAAGCCTGGCAGGAAAGTGTCAGGGCAAGTCCAGAGCAAGGTGGCTGCAGGTTCTGGGCCAGGCAACACAGGACACCCCGCACTGGCAGCCACTGCCAGCCTGCTGTGGCTGTGCTGTGCTCTGCCTCGCCCCCACACCGGAGAGCAGGCTGGATGAGGCAGGCATCACCTGAATTTCCTCTGAAATATTATAAGACTTCGGCATCACCTGAATTTCCTCTGAAACATTGCAAGGCTTTGGCACCACGATGCTTGAAATCGTGCTAGGGACTTGCGTCGCCTTCTGAAAACCTTACCCTTGTGCTATCCAGACTGGGAAAAAAATGTGCAGAACTTTCAATTCCTGTTAGGATTAATAAGCCTAAAATCACACAAAGAGCTGAAATTATAGCCTGCAGCAGGAAGGACCTTCCTTTAGAAGAAGAAGGTATGACTGAAAAGATGAACACTGAATGTACGAGTATGTTCTGGAAAGTGCCAGGAAACTCTGGTTTTGGTTATGGCACTTCCCTTCTGAGCTCCCTGGTTCCTTGTGCCAGCAAAACCACCACCAGAGGGGACAGGTACACTATATTCCTGGGCTCATCTTCTGTTCAGCTGTGCCTTTTCTACCAAACACTTATTTTGTTGACCATGAACATAGGAATAGTTTTCCCCTTTGCTGTTACTAAACCAGTGTGTTTCAGGAGAGTTACTATGCCCTGTCTCACAACCCTTTTCTACTTTTTTCCCTAAAGCTAAAAAACCAAAACTTGCTAAACTTTGGTAAGGCTTTCCAGAAGATATTTGGAATATCAAGGTTTCAGATATTTGGGGGATCAAGGTTTACAGCTTTCTTTGTTTTTTTTTCCCTTCAATTTAAAATATTATGTGGAACTTGTTAGGGCTGCTTGTTCTTAATGCTTTAGTTCTCTAGTTTTTGTGCATGCAGGTGAAAGAAAAGATAAAGCAGAGGAGGCTGACAGTCTAGAAGGCTGCAGCACTCCAGCACTATTCTTCTGAGTGTAATAGATGGCTTAAATAGCCACAAGGTGGTAATAGTGCTCTTCATGGAAAAGCTCAGGCAAGCAAGGCTAACTCTATAGAGATGTCTGATTTGCTAACAATGATAATTGCAAAGAGCCTTTGGAAATGAGGAAGTGGAAACTTGCAGCAGAACACAGTGTGCTGGCCAAGAGAAAAGTGCCCCACTGACAGTAAACTGTGGTTTAAAAAATGCTCTTGTAGGAGCACAACAAACATTAAGAACATCATGGGAGTAAAGTCAGGTGATAAAATCCACAAGAGTCGTGCAGTGGCTGTCTGGGTAAATTGCCAAAGTTTTAGTGAGAAATAACAGGGAAAAGCACTCATAACTTTTGCATTAGAAATAAGTAAGCTTATAGCATCTTCTGATTTGAGCTGAGGTATAGTTGGTTTTCTTCCCAGAGGCTAATATGAGGCTGTGTTTTGAACTTCTGCTGAACACAGGGTTGATAATACAGAGCTGTTATTGCTGAGTTTAAAAGTGCTTAAAAGCACAAGAAGAAATCTTATATTTATAAAATACATATTTATTTATGTACATCTGTTTTATGGAAGGCAAACTTATTCATTTAGAGAGTAATAACTTTGGATATTTGGGCTTGTAGACAGGGTATCACTCCCAGGCATAAACCAATTGTCTGATCATTCACATAAATCAATAGAAACATTGCTGATTTAGAAACTGTTCTAAAAACACAGCAAATGTCTGTGGGCTCCAAGGAACACCCTAATATGAAAATTGTATGAAAAAAAAATTCCAGACAATGGATGAATATTCATGCAGAGTGTGACACCTGTGAAGTGACACTTCAATTTCTAATCATAGAGCTCAGCAACTATTATGTGGGCAAGCAATTTCATTACAAGGTTTTACTTACTCTAAGATGATGCTCGAAGAACATTATTGCAATGCAATCTAAAATTTATTTCACATCATTTCACAAGGGATCTGTAATTCTTCTTGTGTTCCACTTAAACCCTGCTAGCCACGGCAGACTTTACAGCACAGTGCTCTACACAGGCTGGAACAAAAGGAAAATAATGAATTTAAATTTTACCATCACTTCTGAGTCCAGACTTTTAAATCATCCTGTAAAGTAAAGTAAAGTCAAGGTACTATTTCCACAACTAGATTCTACCTCCACTAAAAGTTTTAGAATTGGGCCTTTTATCCATGACCAAATAAAGACGAAGGATTGCATCAATTGCCTGTGATGATGGATCATTGAATCATGTGAGTAATAGTTCTCTCATCTTCTGGCTGTCTAATCCATGGTTAGTGAGTGCTCTTCACGCACCCTTCACCAAAAGGACTCAACTCACAAATTGCTGCCCATTTGTGAGGGCAGCACATTTCGTCTGAAGAAACAGACTTTGCAATGATGTGACTTTTATGCTCGTCATCTCTGCAAAAGGTAGCAAGTCAATGGAAAAAAAAGTAAATCACACTACCTTGACCTGCAGCAATTTTCTTTTGTCTTGGTACAAAGAGATTCTCACTTAAGCATATAACAGGACAGCATTTAGTCTACTTTATCAAAAGGGGATTTCTTTTTTTTCCTCATCTCCTTAAAAAGACCTCATAGATGCTGTTTCTCTTCAATAATATATTTTTTCAAAGTTTTAATTATAATTCTGTAACCTTTTTTTCCTCTAGTGACTTCCCTGACCCATTTAAAGATCTTGCCTTTAACCACTCTAAGGTTTACAATACCTCTTTCTGTAGAAGAGGTAACAATGGCCTCCAAGCCTGTAAACAGGGAGAAACCAGACTGCCTGTGGGGTGTCCAACAGTTTGAACTCCGTGGCTAGTTCTCAGAGCAAGGAGCTCTCATTCTCAGGAGTGCCAGCAAGAATAAACAACTTTTAGGTAGGGCAAGGCAGAGGCAGACATTGGTACTGGGCAGTGGGCACGCAGAATTGCACAGATTTACTCTCAGGGATGGTACAAACCAAAAACTCCTTAGCCCACCAAATTCAGTCCTCTGCTTTCAGTACCAGTGAGCTTACACAATCCCTGTGCTTGTTAATAAGACAGAGCTGCCCACATGTTGAGAAAAAGAAATGTTTAGCGTAAGTAAGTTTTAAGTAGAATGAGTTACACAGATTTCTAATACTGTGTGATTTAGTACATTCTTTGCTTAACTGTACTTGCTCAGCAGGAGCAGTGTGATTTGCTCAAACCTTGGGCTGCAAACTGTGAGGATATATCTAGGTGTCAGGAATCACACCTAGATATGTTTTCAACTGGAATAGAGTTAATTAATGGAGTTAATAATAATAGTGTTAATTTTCAGCTGGAACAGAGTTAATTTTCATACTAACTTTCCCACCATCTTATACAGTGATGTGTTTCATCTTTAGAGAAGGACGAAAAGGGAGGAAGGAAATTGAGAAGGAAATTGGCAACACACATTTTGGTTGTAGCTAAGTAATGTTTATCTTGAGTCCAGGGCTTTTTTAGTTTCCGTGCTCTAACAGCAAGCAGGTGCACCAGAAGCACAAAGAAGAAGACAAGGGAGCTGTAATCATCAGCAGGAGCTGCAACTTGACAAGACAAGAACAGGGTATGGCCTGCCTGCATGAGCACAGAGGAAAAAAATCCAACAAGGTGTTAAAAGACCCCAGACCAAAAATTGCCATTCCACCAAGAGGTACATGCAAAGTGCTTGAAGAACAGAGGAGGGGTGGGTACATGAGTTATAAGGGTATAATTGCTGTAATTATTTCTTTGTTCTGGGTCCCTCTTGAGAGGCACCCAACTCGAGCTGACCTGCTGCTGTACCACACCATAAAATTATTTATTTTTATAAATGCAGTGCCTGGGATTCTGCTCCTGGGGACCCAGAGAGAATCCTGGGTCATAAAAGGAGGAAGTTCAAAAGGACTCAGGTCACAGCAGGTAAAGTTCTGCGGCGCTCTGTCTGCAACTGCTCAGGCAGAGGCTTCTCCTTTAACATAAGTGCTATTCCCCACTGTGTCTCTGCATATTCAAATTAGGCTACCTGGAAAAGGTTAAATCAAACAACAGCTCTCTGGAGCTCATTCAGGAGGCAACATTTCTGACAGAGATTAAAGGGGCTGCGAGTGCCCTCAGATCCTTCCTTATAAAAGCATATTCTGTACAGGTAAATGCCACATCTTTCTTCTGTGCAGTGAATACATGGGTATTGTGCCACATTATGTTATTAGAGTTCTTATTGTCCTGAAATGATCATCCCAATAAGGATGCTGGGAAATAGCTAGTTCACAGAAACCAATTAAGAAAGTTGTGTCTTCCTTTGTCATAACTCATCTGATGTTCCTTCTGTATCCATCACAGCAACATAATCAGCACTAAGAGTATCAAAAGAGAATTAACCTAAAGAAGAATTTATGAGTGGATACTGAGGAAAGTTCTGCCAATTCTGTGTAATAATTAAGTTATCATTAGTGTGTGGGATGGATTTAAATGAGATTAAATTTGTAATAAATAATCAAAGCTGTGACTGAAATGACCTATGGGAGCTTGTTTGGACAAGTTGTTACAGATCACTACAGTTTGCTTAACAAAAGACAGGAAAGAAAAAAAAAAGTTCTTTTCTTCATTTTTAGAACTTCAGCTAGATAACACTTCTGTGGGAAATTTAGGAGGAAGATATTCCTGTATTTCCCTCACCTTTGGTATTTTCTCTGCTGCCAGGCCTGCTAACTGAGAAATAAAAATGTAAGCTGTGCTGAGTTTCGCTTGCTGCAGTTAAGATGTAGAAAGTGATCCCATTTTCACTATTTACAAGTGTTCTATCACTGCACAGTGTCACCTTGCACATCAGCACACAACATCCTTCAAACACCTGGGGAATACCTGACATTTAGTCAACTTCTGTGTTGTGATTTTTTTTCTTTCAGGTACAGATTATTTCCAGATCTCCCGGGGTCAGCTACCGTTAGCTACCCTGGTATAATGGAGCCTGGCACACAGTCACAAAAGTAGCCTAGTATCTTACACCTAATTTTCACAAACTCATCTGCACACAAACACTGTGAGACAAAAATCTGGGAAGGACCGAGACCACCTGAACTGAGATTTATATAATTTATGATCCTCAGCTTTTTTACAGGTTAAATGCTTGGGCAGCGTTTGAATGACAGAAGGGAGTGCCAGCAGATGCCATAGAACTGTAAGATAAGCACACAGCTAAACCCTACCTTTTATCTTATGTTTTTGCTTGTAGTCAAGCTTTCGAAACCAGACAAACATAATTCATTACCTGTTATTTTACCAGGAAACAGAACTATGCACCTTATTGCAGGGTTTAAAACACCAGTTCTGAGGCCTTTTAAGGCTACCAAGTAAGGAGGTTGTCTACTTTTTACTGATATTTAAAAGAACCTAAATGGTATGCAGCCTTCTTATATTAAGAAGGTGTTTATATTACTATATTAACTGAAAAAAGACAAATGCTTGTGAGTAATGATTGAGTGGAATGTGAAATTTGCTGCTGCTTGACTACAGAATGTCACTGAGTAGGCAGCCCTTCTACAAATACCGCTGAAACCAAGACATTTGAATTAATAAGTCACTTAAAGAACAGAGAATGCTACACCTACTTCAGATATTATTCAGGTGGCATTTTCTCTAGAGACTGTGGATTATATCTGACCTACTGTTGACTTTTAAGATTTATGTCCAATATTTCAGGAACAATTTCAAGGAGTGAGCGATGATCCAGGAGTCACCCCTGTAATACTCTATATCCTCTGGTTTTTCAAAAGTTAGTCAGTCTTGCTTAAGAAGTTTTACTGTAGATTGAGGCATTACTACAATGATCTTGGAGCAGTTCAACTTGAAATCATAATACTGTGAATATGTATATACATTAATCCTGAGGTGAATTTAACCTCCATGGGATTATTTGTCAAAGCAGGATCATCTTTGGCTACAATTGAGATGTCAATAATGCCATATTCCAGTTGCTTCTTTCTCTCTGGGACACTGAATGCCAGGATAAGGAGTAAATGATTCTTCCACAGGTGTCAGAAAAACTTTATTGAATTGCAGCAAGTTATAAGCTTCTCCACACTTTTGAATCATCTGTACTGGCAGAAAACCAGTGCAGGCCAACTGCAGGCAGTCTCATACCTGTTGCCTTGAACTGGGTCTATGTTGGTGGAGCAGTTTTCCTGAATTGTTTGTTTCTTGCTCTCATTGTTACTAGATGGCAGAAGATATGCCTCTGATAATGATGGACAATATTACAAGCTTATTCTGGATGATTTTTCCTTTTCAAAGCAATTTTAAAAGAAAAACTACATAATTTACCAGTATAATATGCAAGCTACATATCCATTGTTTTTTATCACATGAAAAGTAAAATACTTTTCGGATGGTGTAAGTAGTTCTAATTACAAGGGATTATTCACTCTAAAGAGAATCCATTCCTTAGTTTGGTATGCTGACTGAAATCTACAGGATAACAGAGTGAGGTCAGGATTTTTGAAAGTGGTCTCAATTATTCTGTCTCTGCTGCCAGTGCCAATCTGAATTCTCTAAGAGCATAATTCACTAAGCACCCTGTGCTGCTCTCTCTCCAAAACCAGTGGTATTCTAAGAATGCAATTATTTGTTGGAAAAAAAAAAACCAAAAACCACCGAGTTAGAAGTTTTGTGATTTTTCTGTGTATCTGAAGTAGAGAAAAGGCTGACAACAGTTTAATGCATTCCCCACATCCAAAAGAACAGCAGCAGGATGACAGCAGAAAACAGAAACAGCCCTGACAAGATAAGGATGCTGTGAAGCAGTGTGAATATCACAGAATCAAAGCATGATTTGGGTTTCATCTCCTGGTAGGGAGCTAGATAAATAGATGCTCTCAAGGCTTAGCAAGAACAACACCCCAGGCTCGTAAGATGAACAGCTATGTCTGCAGCAGCTGCTGTGCAGATGTGGGACCCAAACCCAACACCTGCTTATGTCAGAGGAAACTTTTCATTCTCAGTGCAGCAATAATAGCTTAGGAAAATTAATCATAGATACCAAGCACTGCTCTCTGCAGAATGCCCAGGAAATACATGCATTTTTGGTTTTTTTTTCTGATTTGGACTAAACAACCTGACTTCAACACCAAGGAAAGTTCTGAACATCAAAAGAAGATTTACAGTACAACATACACAGGTAAGCTGATTTTCATAAAACAAAGCTTTGCTGATGTTTGCTGCAAACCTCTCCTCACGCTGAAAATCAATAATTAAAAAAATCAACTGAATGTAACTGTTCTGAAGTTGCAGTGTAAGTTTCTTTAAAGACCAGAAAGTGTTAAATCAATTTGTTCCAGGATGAAACTTTATTTTATCTCATTAAAGTTACACCTGAGAGTTATGAAAGCTAAAGGCTTATTAATATGGCTCATCTTTTCTTCTTCTTACATTATGCATGAGACAGTACAAGCAAATGAAAAGCTTATAGCTCCCCATATAATTTCCAAAATTGTCTGTGGGAAGCACCAGTATTCAAAATACCAGATAAATATGTCTTTGCCATCCTCAGAGAGCTTCCTTCCAAACCCTGCCATGTGGTGCAGCAATATTCATTCAACTCCATGATTATATTTAGCTTCTCTCTGTTCCTGGGCCTGTCACCCTCACACGCTTGGCTGCTAAAGGAGTGAGGTCCTCCTGTAAGCTCTGTCTTTGTGATCACCTGACACAGCCGATGAAAAATACCTTTTACAACACAAAATGTTCCCACATGTGATCACATTATCTTTAAAAATGTAGCTTTGGAGAACTTCCTGCTGTAGTTACTGCCCCCTGTCCCCAGTGGTGTTGGCATGCAACAGAAAAATACAGTCTTCTCTTCCATGGTTTCTCATCCTGCAAAAAATGTTTTTGAAGTTGTTACTCAGATCTCCTAAGATTTCTAATTTGTAAACATTTTAAAAGAACCACATATTTCACCATGAATATTCCTAGTAGATGTAAACTATATACAACAGTTGCTAAGATACTTGCATAAAAGGAATTTAGCTGAACTTGACACATTCTCGTATTCTGCTGTGTCAATTGAAAAACCAATATTTAGTTGCTAGGATTTACCTTAGTAGTCAAAACAAGTTTGAGCACCATGTTAATCCTACGAGTTTTTCATATGATGCATTGCAAGACACATTCCACAGCTGAACATTTCTTCTCTATCAGCACTTCAACCATGGCTCGTTGTTCCTACAGAAAGCAAAATCTGAATGGAATATTTCTATCATTTAACAGACCCTCATCAGCCCCCAGCCAAACACAAACTGCCACTCTCATGACCTAGTGGATCCCTCTGTCAGTGAATTTTGACACTGCACAATGTCTCTGAAGAGATTAATTTTTCAATATCCCTCCTAGAATATTTAGGTTTTTATTACTTAGCTACATTTACAGGGAATGGCCGGTCTGCTCTCCCTCAGCTGTTATATTAAATGTCTGATATTGTATTAAAGAAAATGTCAAATGCCAGGTTTCCCTCAAAGACATAAAAAATGATGAAAATTAAAATAAAAATGAAATTCTATAGCACACGGTCTAATTAGAATCTGACCCTAGCATTCAGGAGGTTTGCCATTAAATTAAAAAATTAATACCCATTTATTCTGTGCAAAAATTTAACTGTATGAGTTTCTCTGGAACATCTGGAACCAAGAAAATTGCACTTTTGCATAATAAAATCTCCTTCAAAGACAGACATCTTTCAAATACTTTCAAAGTACAGAACACAAACTCATTCATGTAGTTCAAATACATTTCCTCCATACTTGCTAAGGCATCTACATGCAAAAGATCTTTTTTTTCCCCTTTCTAGACTAAGATTTTATAGCTTCAAACTCTTATTTTGTTTCCATGCTCCTTTCAAATATGAAACCTTCTCCTACGCCGCATCAATAATGTAATTATGCCTTAATGTTTCTCTTGTTACAAAGAATTGAAGCATTACACTGCCTTTTACCAGCTTCCTTGCTAGGACAGAATACAGAGGGATGTGTTTTTAGCTACAGTAATTACCTTAATTTTGTAGGAACATAAGATTGCTGTGTAATCGGCTATTACTAATGCAATTACTCTGAAGAAATGGCTCACAAAGAGATGTGTCAGGGGTGCTTCTACATCAGCACAGATTGAAGTAATTTAATAATGAGTCACATTTGGTCTCTGAAGTGGGTAATACTGAATGGCAAATATCCACTCTGTAATGAAGATTTATGAAAGCATTATTTTGGCGTGTAGTTACAGGACAGCTACTGGGTTTTGCAAATTAACTACACACCTCTTCTCTCTCCAAACATGTAATTTATGTTCTAGTTGAGACCCCAGCTGGGCTCAGAGTGCCTTTCTGTGAGGTACCTGGTCAGGACCTGGTATTCCTTACTCTTCTAAAAGCCCAAGTCAGAGCTTGCTGAAGTAAATGGGGAGATTTTGGGTGAGTTATGGACTCATAACTGACAGTACAGGAAAACAAGGGGGAGGTAGGGGCCTGTCATCCCACTTCCAAGAGTCCTAACTTAAGAAGGCCCTTGACAACATAACTGCATTCACTCCAATATTTTCCTGAGTCAAAGCCATGGAAATTTGGTGAGTGCCTGAAGCCCAGCCCAGAAGCACGTGACACAGTGCAAAAGTGAACTCAGATCTTTACAGTCTCTCTTTAGCTACTTAGCCACATAATTTCTGTCTGTAGCGTGCAAATAACTGGTACATTTCAAAATTATTAGCGCATCTCAAAAGGCCAGACATAGCTTAATTAGTTGGTGACTGTGATTGCAAAAAACCACCATAGTGAATAAACACTACAAAATATGCCACAGCAGGTTGCCACACTGCAACAGCTGGAATGAAAACCATTTGGGTGAAGATCAACAGCTCACAAGTATCTCCACAGAATGAGCTGATTTACCATGGCTTTCCTGCAGAAGCAGAAACACAGACACACCCAGAGTACCAAACACACACAGAACTGTCGCTACAACAGCTATGTAAGTCTTTTTCTCCCGTTTTTTTTTTCTGTTCCTGCAACTGAAAAGCATAAACTTTCACCTAGAATCACCTAAACATAGGGATTAAATCATGACAGTAGGGTTCTGTCATTCAGTAAGAAATGACTGCTCCCCCTAACAGTGCAGCATAATAGAATGAGAAGAATATAATAACTTTATATCAGTACAAAATTCATCACTTTCAGCAATATTAACTACAAAGGTATGTATACAGAAGGCCAGACCTGGCCAGGGTTAACACAACAGGTTGTGAGAAAGATTCTGCAGATAACAGAAGCTGGCCAGTGTGGGGCTATATTACTATGACAGCAAAAGGAGAAAATGTCTAGATTAAAAATACTGAAAGGGAGTTTCCTGAACTCCCTTTGAGTGAAGAATGAAAAGATTTACTGGGGTCACTAACAGAAGGCTAAAATGAACAAGCCAGGATGCAACCTCCAGCCCCCCAACTCTTCAAACAACAACAAAAAGGAAAACAAACCCCAAAACCTAACAAAACAGGGAGTATTCAAAGAGGAAAATGGGGATGAGCTGTTTATTAGATAGGGAGAAAAAGGGGCACCTGCTTTACAGGTTTCTGCCTCATCAGCACAACCTGGAGAACACAACAGACCCATGGTTCTGGCCATACTCTCAGGGCTCCAGAGCACCAACAGATCCCACAACCTCCTCCTCCCCTCCTGGGGCATGGCTGCTGTGCCAGAGGCCATCAACATCAAGTAAGTCTTTAAATTAGCAGAATATTGTTCTCAATTCTCTCACAGAGAATCATTAAAAAAAAAATAAAATTGTCATTGAAAATTCTTTCATGATCCAAAAGAGTGTTTGGCCAGTTCAAGCTAAAGCATTTGAACAGGACTATTCAATATCTCCAGGAAGGTGAATACACACTGCCTGCATTTTGCCTCAGCATCTGTTGTTTAGTGTTCAGTATTCAGTGGTTCTAAGAATGACATATCAATGAGGCAAAGTATTTTTTTGCATGCCATGGGTGACTAGTAAAAGTCCTGAAGTATGAGATTCAGGCAAGGAAAAATGGCATAATCTACTGTCTTTCCTTTCAGAATCCCCTGAACATGCCAATATGCATAGACACCCAAAACTTTGTACCAGGGATTTATTGTCTCCAGGAAATTTGTTTCACAATTTTTGAAATTCCATTTAAAAATAGTTTAGGCACTTGTTTCACAATTTTTGGAAATCTGTTTCACAATTTTTGAAGTTCCATTTTTAAATAGTTTAGGTTCTTGGCTCACACTATCCTCTCTGGAAGAACATTTCAGAACCTGACTCTTTGAACAGTTAAGAAAACCTCCTTTCCTTTCCAAATTCAAGTGATACATATCCGTTAACGACTTCTAGTCCTCTTCAACATCAGTTTCCTGAATTCAGTTATGAAGAGGAAGCATATATCTTCTCAGACTTAATTTGCCTAGACTAAATCAAACTCCTCTGTTCTCTCTATTAAAGACACATATTCCATTCTCTCATTTGTCCCAGGAGACTTTGAGGACTGCATCTGTTCCAAATCAAGTTTATTTTTCGTGAGCACAGATGACCAGAACTCCACACAGTAAACCAAATGATGATTTCCCAGCATTTTATAAAATACTACAAACATCCTTCCTTCCTCTACTAAAAATATACTTTCCAGTATTCCCTAGAACAGTATAAAGCTTTTTCATAGCTGTTTGATATGAACCAACAGTGGTAGCCAATGGTGACCTTCTGATTCACCATTTAATTCCCATCTTTCTTTTTGCCTCCCCTTGCCTCAAACCAGTACAAAACTAATACAGAATTAGAAGCTATTTCTTAGATCTTGCTACTTTATTCCAGTTTACACTCTTCCTGAGGTGTGTCTCTCATATTTCCATTTCCTTCCATGTTCCTCTGCATTCTGCTTTTTATTAAAACCTGGGCCCTTTTGACATTTACCCTTTTTCTGTCCATATATGTCAGCTCTTCAAGCGGACCACGTAGTGTAAAAAGAGAAGGGGTTTCCTGTCAGAATGTGTTACATTTTTTTATAATTTCTGCATTGAATAGGAAATATTTTATCCCTAAGAATATTAAGTATAGTTGACTAAATTTGATGTCACCTGGTCTAACCAAGCAGGGACTGACTTCAAACATAAATAATAGGAAGGGCAGCTAATTGCAGCTTTCAATTTTTATGTAAATATCTCATAGAGTGGGTTGTATTTTAAGTCTCTGTATTATTTCTTTTAAATTTTCCCAGTCATTTTTCCTCTTTATTATTTTCCTAACTTTTGACTAGTCAAAATTCCTATTTTTTTTCCCATCATTGTTTGAGTTCATCTGTCTTTTGAACTTAGTAACTTGACACTTTGTATTCTGGCATTGTTCCCTGCTGTGTGTTCTCAAATAAAGATGCATCTGATGATGAGAACATGCTACATGAAATTCAGCTTTTCAAGAATTCTAAGTTCATCTTGTAACGTATTTCTCTTTTTCTACTCCTCCCAGTGATTTTAAATCTTATTTTTAATTTATGCTCCTCATTTCTACATTTAATCCATGTTTATGTCACTAGTCCTAACCCTAATTTGTTGTTTAGTGGTAATGATCCTACTGGAACTCAATCATACTGGGAATTTTAGGAAGTGGATTTCTGTTCTATACTGAGTAGCTCCTACTTCTAACAGATTGCTTCTGATTTTTCTTGATTTATCACGTGGAAGACTATGTTCTCACTGCATAATGAAGCTATATCAATTCTGCTGAATGGGTGCAGACAGGGAAGGGTTAAACAAAAAGTCTCTTGCTCCATCTGCATGCAACAGTCAGATCCTGCCTCATGTCCTTTACTTATTGTCTGACTTTGGGATGCAATATATTTTCATTCAAATAAAAAACTTTCTGAACTTAATTTTGGGGTAGAATGCTTCCTTGAAAGAATAAAAATGATCATTCAGTTAACATATGACTAGTTTTAATCCAACATTCTGTGAAGGGAATGAATGACATGCCTACATTTCTTTATGTAAATATAATACAGAGGTAATGCTCAGCTTTGTTTAGGCTAAAAAGAACATATTTTAAATACTGTAACTAATGGAAAAAAAAACCCTGTATTTTTTATTAATGAAGCTGATGCTAGTGTGTACTGTACATTTTTCTTTTCAATATTTTTTTAAATCTTAGTGGCTTTTAATCACTCAGTTTCATGAACTCAGTTGCTGTAACAATTACTGCAGTTTCAGTTGTTGAAAAAATCAGCATTGGGAAAGCAATCACAGTATTTATGATTAACCATGCAAAACAATATAAAAATATTTTAACTGGTTTAAGTTTTGAAATTTAAGCTCTACTTTTAAGCAGAATGTTCAGTTTCTACTAAAGAAAAAGGTTTGTCTCTCTGCAATTTAATCAGATCCAAATCTAGACACTGAGCTTCTCTCTTATCAAATTTACATTTTGTAAAATATACCTAGTCCATCAAAGAATCAAATCTAATTATTGTGTGTACATCTCTGTGCGTATTATTCATGTATGAAAGCATCAGTAAGACAGGGAACCTTCATTTTTGTACACAGCATTTGCATTCTACACAGGATTTTCCAAACATGCTTCCAGATTCACGTCTTATTCTTCATGCTATGGATTATATGAACTCATCAGCCCTGCACAAAATTCTGAGCTTCTGTGACACAAATCTACATCAACTGTGCATCTTTCTATCTCAGTATCAGATGAATAATTTTTAACACAAACATGGTGTTTGTCTTAAAGCACATGTCCTCTATGTTTGTCCTTTCATCTACACACTGCAATTAGTAACCCTTAAATGTTGAAACATTTTTACTTAAAGACACTGAGATTTGGTGCAGTTATGTGGTTTCTTGGACTTTGTAGCCCCTAAAACAACAGGTAAGCTACACAGGTTGAAAAAAAAGAGAGAAAAACCACACACAACTACAAGGAAAAAATTATATCGTTTTGAAATGGTAAGTACTGTTTTTCTCTTTTTTTTTTAATTGCTGCTACCTAACAAGTCTGCCTCTTACTTAAAAAGGCTCTGCAATTAAATATTAAAGGAAATAATTAGTGTTAAAAATACAGGCTAAACACATGGTCATTAGATTTAGAAACATCTCTATATTAAGTAAGATAATGAAATGTTTTTGAGGCAAATGAATTGCACAATTGCACTGATATTAAGAAACCTGAATAAAAAGACAAATTTGTAAAAAGTCTTAATGTAAGAAAATAGTCTTCTTTTTTTGGTAAAAGTCAATGTGCTTTTGATCACCCCAAGAGAGTCTAAAAAGGGTTCTCAGAAACAGCATAATCTATAGAATACCAAATTTTATGGTTCACAAGTGAAATAAATGTATTTTTCTCACCAAAAACTGTATTTTTAATTCTGGTGTTACTTCTAGCACATTTTGAAAGCAGAAACCATTATACGCAGAAAGTATAGAGTGCCAGCTAAACTACTGTGTGAACTAGAAAATACACACAATTGAAAACACACAAGCCTTCACAACCCATTTCAAAAAGAGGAAAAGGAATGTATGTTGTACTTTACATTGTAAGAATACAAAATTAATTTTGAACTTGTATTTAATTCCTTCCCATCTAAGGAAAGAGGAAAATGAAAAAAAAGAAACCAAAGGACATCATAAAAGCTGAAGAGAATAATCCCAAGAAACTTTCAGTTGCTTGTCTTAATTCTTGTACTTACTGTGAAGTGAGTAGAACAGAAAAACGCTCAAGCAAATAAAAACTAAAGAACATATTCCAGCATGCTCCCCCTCAGGGTCTTCTCCCCTGCCATTACAGCAAATAAATGACAATTGGAATTTGAAAGGGGAGCACGACCTTTAACTTGAGTGTGTGTTTTACCCTTCTGATGGCTTCTGGCAAATAAAAGCAAACAGGCTCCACACCTGGAGCATTTGCTGAGAGATTTCCACACCCAGCCCCTGTTGCTGTTGGGAGCAGTATCTGTGCTGGTACGGGGCTCAATGTGAAAAGGCTTTGTGTTTCAACTTCTATCAAAATTAAAGACTATATAAAATTATAATAATAAATAATGAAAGAAAGCATGTGAAAATATTTTGAGCAAGGTATTATTTAGGTAAAGAAATACTTCTGTACATTAAAACCGAAATTCAAATATTTTGTTGCTGCTTAAATGAAAACGTGTTCTCCATCTAAACAGCACTAACTTTAGGACAGCAAAACCCAGGGTTTTTTTAACAACTTCCCGACATTTCCAGTTCACATAATTATCTAAATATTACTGAGACATTCCAAATCCCATGACTAAAGAAAATCCCGTAGCCCTCAAGGCTTCTCATTTATAGAGAAACAGTGTCCCTTGGTGGCAAACGGGGGTAAATGCAGAATTATTCAGGGGCTTGTGCTAAAAGTGATTTATATGGAAAGTAATCTATATTAAAACTTCAAATAATTTAAACATATCTATTACTCTTATGTTCCTGGAGTGCCTAGCAATTTTTCAGCTAAAAAATAAATTAAAATAATAAGTGGTGGTGTCTCCATTACCTTTGGCTCATCTGCCCTGTTGCTGCTTAAGAACACAAACACGAGCAGTTGCAAATGAACAATCTATGATACACTAGCTGACAGTATATTATCTAGACAAATATATAAATTTGTACCTATATAACATCAAAATATCTGGAGACAATTTTTGTTTTTATTGTACCTGACTGAAGATACTTATTTCGGTTGTGATAGTCAGGAATTAGATTAACTAATTTTAGCTTTTGTGTGCCACAAGTGTTTGTATGAACTGTATTTGAGTACCTACTTCCAACTGGTGGATAACCTGGAATGAAAAACTGATGATTAGTTTAAATCTAATGAGATGTAATTCCAAGCACATAAAGATTTTCCTATGAGTACTACCTAAAGCTTCATAATTACAGCTGGAATCTCTAAAAACAAATGGATCACTGTGCATTAAGATATTTGCTTTCCCCACCTTGATTTCTGGAAGCACCTATTAAGATCTGAAACTATAGCTCCTTAACACGCCATTGTAACACTTCATTTCATTTATTTAGTTGTGGTTGATAAATCAAGAGCTTTCCCCAGGATAAAGAAATCTTCACATAGATTTTTCTGTTTGTTAAACAGCTGTTGAATAGAAAGTAATATGTTTTATATATATAAAATAGCACTATATATATATATATACACACACACACATATGCAGCAGCATAGCTAGATAAAACTTATTGCAAGTTCAAGGAACTACCTTATTATTCTTGATACGGCATTTACGAAGTGTGACTTTCCATGCTAGCACAGTACAAATGAGCCAATTTTCTCTAGCATATAATTTTGCTATCAGTTACAGCATATAATTACCACAGGGCTGGAATGAGTTCTGTGTGAACATCTGGCTTCCTCTGCTACACTGTGCAATGCTAATAACTTGCAGCCAGACTTATAAACATTTGTACTCTGAAGAATTGCTGTCTCAGTAACAATACTGACTGTCTCTCTTACTTCAGCCAGTAATATGAAGTTTTAAATCTTAACAGGTGTGCTTTAAAACCTACTTTAAATCCCAAACAAAGATAATAAATTTTATAATTTTCCTGCATAAATAATGTTTTTAAAAGACTCAGCATGTTCTATGATTCTACGATTACAGTGTCATCTTCCCAAAAGTCACACTTCCAGAGTAAGCCTTGCTGCTCTCAGTACACACTTTGACCCCTGAATAGACAACCTTAAAAATCCTGTTTTCTAATTACAGAGTACCTTTCAGAAACATCTTTCATGAAAAGCCCAAATTTCTGTAACTCATCTTGCACATACCTCGGAATTTATATTTAAATAAGAATTTTATATTTGATCAAGAATTTTAAGAGAATAATTAAGTTGTAAAGAACATCCCTGCACAGGCAAGGGCTGCTGATGTTAGAGGCAGATTTGAATACTCAGCCCTGGTCCTTTACATACGCTGCAAATGGGAAAAAGCTCAAATGTTAATCAATCAGCTGCCCAGGGTTATTTGGTGCAGTCCCACTTGGCAGTTTGGGTTCAGGTGGCCTTAGGAGAAGATCCCTTCCTAACTATCCTGAACTGGAATCAGAATGTGCAAGGGAAAGACAGGAGCCAATTAGACTGGAGCCTTGAGGACCAGAAACAGGCAAAAATTCCAGATGCTATTTTGCCTTGCTTCGCAATGTAGGAAATCTACAGAGCAACATCTTTCTTTGCCTCTCACTTGTGAACAGATCAGATAGTGTTTGAAAGCACCCCTTACCCTCTGGCACTCAGAATAAAGCCCATTTTAGACAGTCAGTGGTTGGACAGATTCTTCCAATTAGCATAAAACCTTGCCTGCATACTTACTGTTATCATACACAGAAGCACAAGTGTGAGGTAAACCACAGATATCACTGAGGGAATTCTAGTACATAAAATAATGCATGCCTTGTGTATAAAAAGATTAGTGTTTTAACCAAGAACTCCCTTGCAGCATCAATAAAAGATTTTGATGTCATTGCAGTATTACATTCTTGTGAAAGAAATATTACTATTCTTTTGTAAAAGATGTGCTGAGGGAAACAGTTTGAGCATTTCATGTCTTTGAAACAAAAACATTTATTCTTACCTGCAACTGGAGACAGGAATGATATGAACACCTGAAGAAAAGAAACTTTTACTTGTAACTATTTTATGTATTAAATGATTCATTTTTAAAAAGCCAAATGACCAAACAAAAACCATGACTTAGTGATGCTGAAACGGGAGCATGGATTGTATTCAAGTGTAACACTGTGAATAGTCAATTTAATTGTCAATGGCAGAATGATTTCTGCTTGTAATTCAAGTAAAAATATTCCTAAAGAATGACAATGAACAGGAACATACTTCACAGTAACACTGGCATTCAGTGTTTTCAACACCAAGAAGCATTCTCTTATTTCTAAATGGCCCTGAAGAAGTTAGGCAATAGTCACAACCAAGTATGTAAAAAATGACTTAAATTTGAACTACATAAATTGACAGGATAAGTGGGATTTAGTCTAAGTAAGAAATAATCATCTGAAACTGACTACAAATTCAGCTGTACCACAAATCATTGTTCCAAAATGAACAACTGAGTGCTGTGGCACTTCATCACAGGTGTGGTGCCACCTGAGCTCACAGGAAACCAATCTTTCACCTACCTTGCCAATCCACCAACTCATGAATGGAAATTAAATCTGAGCCAGCAGCCAGGAGGGCCAACCCTGTCCTGGGGGCATCAGGGACAGTGATGCTGAAACGGGAAGTTACATATATTTTCATAACATAACAAAGCATATAACTGCTGTGGCCTGTTCAGCATTACCAGATATCGTTACATATTTTTAATATAATTTGTTTTTTCTGTTCAGTTCTGGTTCAGATGCATTCACAACCATAATAGCATCACACTTAATACCTACATTTGTGTTTTCAAAAATAAACCAACTAAACAGAAAATGGAACAAAGACAGAAACCAACTACAGCTGGGTTTTCTAGTTTCAAACTGGAATTTGTTCGAACTTGACAATTTGCTCTCCACCTGTGTGTGCTGCGCTTCCTCCTTACATAGAGAGCAGTTTAGGAAGGTAAGCAAGCAGCATAGAAACAAGCAATCAGTTTTATTTCAATACAATTTTTCTAACCTGATCAGAATTTCGCTCTAATACCTTCAAGAAAAAGGGCAAAGGAAGGAGACATTCATATATAGTGTGATGATAAACTGTAAAAAAAGCAAGCTGGTCACAAAGATTTTTCTAAATTTAATTTATAGCTTCTGGTACAGAGATGAACAAACTTTCATTATCTTCAACTTATCTTTCTTTCAAGAAAGCAACTGTTCCACCTGATCACATCTTTATTACCTGTATGACTGTTCCTCCTGGAGGGAGAATGCTTGAAGTTGAACACTGAAATTCCTATGTGGCATCACTACAGAAAAAAGAAAGTGGACACAATTTGATGGCAGACAAGGCTGAATCCACATGTTCAGCTTCTTCTGGGAGATTTAATTCCTTGTAGTTTTAATTGTTCATTAACACATTCCCTATTAACTAGAAGACATGTTTAAATCACTGCTAAAATAAACTGAACAGTTCACTGCTGCTGTTCCTAACTGGATTTAGCAGCAATGGTTTCACAAGTCCTGAATTTCAAGCGACTACGGCAAGGGAGCTGGGAAGAAGATACAAAAGATATTAAACATTGTTCTAAGTAGTGGTAATTGTGAAATTTTATTTTGTTTTTTGAAGTCACAGAAGAAAGTAGAAAATAGAGACAAAGCGTTGGACGTAAATAACCAACAACAGATGTAAAGTAACTAAACAAGATTAAAAAAAAAATCCACCACCTTAAATTAATATATTTTACATGAGAAAACAATTGGTACAAAGGCTGAATTAGAACCATGATTTTCAAGGTCAGGCACACACTTCCCTAGTCGCTCAAAAGCCTCAAGCCTTAAAAGAATATTCAGCTGGGAACAGTACTAATCCTGAACAATGGTACCCTGTAAATGGACTCCATGCTTGCCTAACTTCTGCCATGAAATAGCTGAAATAATAAATTTGAAAAATGCTCACTCAAAGCATATTCCACCAATTCCACATTGCCATTTCGTAAACAGAAAAAATTATCATCATCCAACCTGGCTTTTAGCCACCTCCTCAACCCTAAATTTGATCTCCTAAACAATTAATTGAGAATCAATGATTCAAAGTTTTAGTATCAAATTAGCAGTTTTACTGGAACATGAACATTTAACTTTACAATAAAATACACTGTACTAGAAGGTTCATTCAAATCTAGGTAATTTCAGTTACATTCCTATGGCTTTGAGCAAAAAAACCCAAGCAGTTTTACTCTATGTACACAATATTGAACATCAAGATTTAAATTATTTATTAATAACCTACATTCACTGTGGATTTCTAAGATTTACATCCAAAAAGCATATTTTATTTACATGCTGCTGACATTTTAAAGAAAAAGAAATAAAATATTATCTGCTCAGGAACTATATCTATTCCAAAATTTAAAAAGATACATTTAACACCACAAAATATTTTAAACATTTACAATAAAAAACAGCTTTCTGTGCCAATCATACTTACTCTCCAAGAATGCAAAATTGCACTAACAACAATTAGACTAGAAACACTTAAGACCTGAGAGTCAAATCTAAACCTTTTTTTTTTTGTTTAAAGAAAATCCTAAAAGCTAATATGTTAATTTAAACACAGACTGGTCAGTGGTCAATTAAAAAAAAAAAAAAAAAAAAAAGCCAACACTAAAAACACCCCCCAAAACCCCCAGTGCATTATTTTTGCAGCTCCAAAAATAGATCACTATAAAATTGTTGCAGTAGCTTGATAAGTGCCAGGCCTGCCAGATGCAGTAAGGCTTATTTCAAAGTGTCCTTTCCCACACACTGTACCCTAATCAAATAATGAGTGTCTTGGATCATCTCCTGTGAGGATTCCCACATTTATGTTAGCATGCAGTCACTTAAGTATGCATCTTGGATTTTTGAGGGTTCCCACCCCAAGGACACACACACAGGTGTTTGAATAGCTAGATCAGAGTAAAAATAAGCATGAAGAGGCATAGAAAATTAGAAATACTGGCCAGAAAACATTCAAAGTCTAATGAGAAGTTTTATATCCACCCCAAGGGTCTTTTAAACTCAGCAGAGCTCAGGAGCATCATTCACTGTATTAGTAACCATCATGTACCATATATAAAATAATATTTATAATAACAAAAATGGTTGTGCTAACAAGTTCACTTTACTGCACTGCAGGATGTAAAAAAAAGTACCACAGCTATAAAGCCTGGGGAAGAGAAGCATCATGCAGAAGTTGCTCCATTTGGTAGCAGCCATTTTATTTCTGCACTCAGAAACACCATGCTCCTTCCTGAGTAAAAAAACTTCCCCTCCCTCCCTCTATCCTTCAGAAACTGCTTGACCAAGAGCATCTCCCAGGAGAGGTTTGAGAAGGCCACGATTTTCCCACTCTGGAGCTATTTCCCATGGCTTTAGCAGCTTGCCCTTCTCCTGCAGGTGGCTGGCAATGCAGCAGTGGTCCTTCCAGGCAGACTGCAATCCATCAGCCCACACGGGCAGCCTGGCTTTGCAGGCTTCCCAACAGCTTGGGAACTCAATTAACGTTTCCCAGGACCCAGAAACCCAAGTGACCACCAATTCCACCCACCAAAACAAACACATGAATATCTGTTAATCCCAAACAAAGTCAGTCCTGCCCTTCCTAAGGACCGACCTTTGCTATTTCAGACAGGAGCATTTCATTAGAATTTTAAACCTGACTGCACCACTTGGCAACATATTCACCTCTGCTTATGCCACTTCATCCTAATGTGTAATCTGAAAACCAGATCTGCCTTACTACAACCTTCCCTCTTTCACCACTGAAACAACTCCCAGCATGTGCCTTTTGCCTGGGCTAAGGATCTTGTTTTTCTAAGGCACTTGCATGAACAAGCACACAGGTCCATTTATTTATACAGAAATAAAATCAATGTCATGAACAGGCTTGCAGGCAGTAAGAAAAATGTGATACCTGCTAATGAGGGGACACATTGTACTATCCAATGGCTGGGTTTCCTTTTTTTTTTTTTGCTTTCAAAAATCATAACATTTCTACAACTTAGTGTGTTAAGGTGGGTTACAGCAAAGATTTTTTGGTATGTTTGACAGAGTTTACCTCTAAAAAGAAACCAAGGAAGGCAGATGGCCACAAGTTTTGTCACACGTTTGCATAAAGCAGCAGATACACTGAAGAACATTTTGCTATTAATACACAGCAAATCTAGCTTTTTCTAGTATTTAAGTCTGTGTGTTTTATCCCTTTGATTCTGGAAACAAGTAAACGAATTTAAAGTTAAAAAAAAAAAAACGAAACAGAGAAAGTGTATACAAATTAAGAGAAAACTGCAGAAGTTAGAATATACATGACTTCATGCAATGATACTATGCTTCCTCCCTAGAAACACAGAAGATTTTAGAAGTCATCCTTTGTTGAAATAAGCTCTTCCATACTACTGACAAAAAAAAAACCCCAAAACAAACCACAACAAAAAAGACACATTTAATATACTGCTAAGGTTTTAATAGGTGATCAAGAAGGTGCTGACTCAGTTTCTTCTCCAGCTACTCTTCAACAAACCTTGCTCTTGTTCACTGTGCAGCAGAGTTCTCATCCCACCAAGAGGAGATTGCTGGGCATCAAGAAAGCAGATCACTTGGTGCAGTTTTTGCTGAGGTTAAATAAAGCCATGATGTCAACCATTGCTTTCTCGATGTTCTTTCCAAAGCGATGAGAATCCTTTAAAAACAAACAAACAAAAACCAAAACCAAATTCTTGTACTGTCCATCAACAGATATTTTTCAGGCAAAAGAAGAAACTTTTAAATATTTTGTAGTTTTCGAGCTTCTGGAATTCAGGCATCTATTTTACCATACAATGGGGATTTTAATAACAGAACTTTTAATGCTATACAGATTAATCCAGGTTTATGCAGTACTGACCAATGAGTTCTTCATTATGCATTTACTTTCCTACAGTCAGAAATGAGATCATATCCTCTTGAAATCAGATGCAGGCATAGCTTTCTGCTACTTTTACAACTGCTGGTTTTGATATTGCTTTTCCCACAAGATTTTGCAACAGCTCATTTTCAGAAAACAAAGGAGTGTTCAGTGAGTGGATGACTAATGACCAAGAAGTACTGAAAGAGCAGAAAAATTATTTTTATTTGAGTTCCTATCAGAAATGCTGAATCATTTGCCATTGAAAAAAGAACTGGAAATGAAACTTTCTAAGTGTAAACAAAACAGGAAGTTGTTCTGTTTATTCTAAGCATCAGATGAACGGTATAAGAAAGAAATTAAGATTACAAACGTAAATTATTAGGTACATTACAGGATCTACAATGACCCTATTAATATCAAGGCCACACACACAAAATGGCTGCCTTTTCTGTATGGACCTTTGACTTGATTGATAAGTAAAAAGAACAGAGTGAAATTTAAAGTACAAACTAACATGCATCTGAAGAACAATTTCAACTATGAAAAAAACAAAGTTGTATGTCCTAATCTTTAATGATTAACCAGAAGCACCATGATCTCCTGGACAAGTTAAGGTCAAAAGAGGAAAAGTAGGTCAGCTATGGAACCATGAATGAACTCAGCATACTTAGTAAGGCCATAAAAATATAAAGGGGAAGGATGAATTGAACTCAAAGCAGTCCTCCACAACAGCAGCATATTCAACGTATGACATCTACTATCCTCTAATAATGGGTGTTATTTTAATAAATTTTTTGATTAGTTATGTTTCTTAAGCACAGATTACAATTTATGGGTCAGCTTTGCTCAGTATTATTTAAACCAGGAAGGCTTAAATAGACAGCATACATTTTACTCTGTCTTTTCTGTCTTTACAGCTGCAGCCTGAGACCAACCAAAACTGTAACAAGAAAAACCAAGATATGCCCATCTTTCTGTTCAGGGGACACATGATCATTACACATGAGTTGCAGGGAACTATACATGTGCAAAGATGATCCTGGACCACGTGTTTTCTTTATGCTTGAAAGTGTAAGTGAAATAGAATATGGTATCCTTGATTCATGAAACTATTAAATTGATACAGCTGGAGACAAAAAACTCCAACAAAGCAGCATATACTGAGAAAGAAAAAATACATTATTTATATTTTAGACAATGAGTAGAACAGTTCTATAAGCACACAGCAGAACAGATTTATTAAACCATAAGAAAGGACTGACTCTTACCGTCTCAGAACAAGATATTTTGCTGGAGACATGGAAATGGATGCAATTTTCACCCAAGATCATGTAAGAAACACCATAACCATCATCAGCCACCTAGGGGAGAAAGAAAAAGTTCAGAAGGTATTTGTTTCTTCTTTCTCCTTCATTCTCAATCAAGTTATGTACAATTAAGAAATTGTTACAGTTTTTAAAATCAGTTGCAATTTCCTCGAGTCAAATTTCAACTTCTATATTTAATGCATAATTTCTGAAGATTGGCTCCACTTAAGGAATAGTTCTAGTCTCATCTGAAGTGCCTGGAATAACCACTTTCTGAATATTTGTCTGCAATATTTCCCAGCTTTAACAGTTTGAAATGAAATGCCTATTCAGGTACTTTTTGGAAATAGAAAGGCAATAGGAAGTCCTGGTGCTAAGCACCTATACAGCTTCAGTGTTTAAGCAGCAAGGAATAAATTAGTTCAGTTGTACACCTAAACCATCAGCCTCCTGGGGTGATCCTGCAGATGTAAACAAACAGTGTAAAAGCCTTGCATCACCAAAAGCCTTGCCAAATGCAAGTTTTCTTCTGACTCTACAGCAAACACCTGATTCTGAACACCTGTATCACGAGCAGAAGTCTGGTCCAATTTCAACATTAGCAGCATTAACTGTGCCAAGTTTCAGACTGATGTTATATTCAAACTGTGCCTGGTAAACACAGATTATCCTGATGTCACCCCTCTTCATGTCCTTCCTAACTCAAAGGATCACAACCTTCCATGTCCTTGCTGTGACTGCTGCTTAGCAGTTTGACAGTCTTCTCACTCTTCTCACTGTGAGTGCTACAGAGATAAACTCTACTGAATGCTTAAAAAACCCTTTAAAACCAACAAAAACCACATGCATGGAAAGCTGAGGTACTGAATCTCTGGGCTAATTCAGCAAACCAAAGCACAGTTTTTGTAAAGAAAAACAAAAGGAAAACAGTGTTAGAAATTCCTGCAGTCAAGACCCTTTTCTACTGCCTTTTGAGCATTCAGAATAGTGATCTCATAATGGCTTGAGGAAGTCAGTATCCCAAAAATGAGCCATAGCTAGGCCTCCTTGATACTGCAAGTCAAATCCATTCCAACTTCAAAACTACTGAAAGCTGAATCAGAAACACGAGTAAATAAATATCAACAATTTAACACACCCCACCTCCCATGCCCCATCTTCCAGCTTGACAACCAGCCAAAATACACTGGACTTGTCACCCAGATTTCTGTGGGGCAAAGAGCAATCCTGTGATACCTCTCATTGTTCCTTCAATAGAAATGCTTCTTGAAAACAGATTAATCTATTATAATAGCCCCATAAAGGCTGCTTAAGAGGTCTTGTTGACACCAATATTCTCATCAACGGTCAAGCTCAAATACCAATAAAAAATCACAGCAAATAAGCAGCTTGTCAAACCTCTAACACTGGTTTCTTGAAAGTCTACAGAAGCCACAGAACACGGCTGTATTCTTGACTTGGCCATTATTCACTCTTAGGTGAAGCAGTACAATGTGAGCAGCTTAACCTGGAGGAATGTATGAACCTACTCATTCATCAAGCAGGAAATATAAGAACAAGTGAAGTACAAGTACTTTTACAGATCCCAACCTCAAAATCTAGTTTAAGTAATAAGGCATTTGTCACTGTAATAACAGCCTGATGTACAGAAGATCTAGGCACATGCAATGTGCTAAAAACCCAAACTTCATCAGAACTCTTTGCCATGGAGCCCTGTACCACATCTCATAACTGTGCAATTCCTTAAGAATAATCCCTTCTTGTAGTGGGACACCAGCAAAAGGTGATGCAGATTTTTCTGAGCACAGCCACATTATAGGAAAGTATTAAATACATACATTTAAAAGCATGATCTGCCCCTTTGATATGCAACAGTGAGGGATTACAGATCTGAATTTTTTTGACTGGTGTCTTGAATGTAAAACCCTTATTTAGTGGGTACTTGTATTCAGGAAACATACCGGTCCAAACCCTCCACCAGAGGACAACATCTCTGGGTTCTTCTTCAGATCAATGTGCTGCTGGGGTGTCTGGCTCGTTGATAGCCTCCAAGGTTCTGACAAAACCTTTATTAGATATGAAAGAGATGCAAACAAATAGAAAACACTGTTTAAGAACATGCAACTTTGTCAAAAAGTAGTCAGGATAGCAAGTGCAATACTGCTTTATAAAGCAATATTAAGGACAACTCCCATTTCAATGGAATGAAAAGCTAAAAGCTTAATGAAACAGTTAAACTTGTCCTGATGTGGAAACCATTATCATATGAGGAAGTGATGTCAATTCCTCAAAGAGAATAAAATAGAATTTCAATAGAAATGCTACTTCAAACAAGATTATCTGGTCTACAGCCTTGTAACTTACACACAAAAGGTCTGGTTTTAACAAGACCATTTTTAGTCATATTCAAATCCCAGGAAGATCCTACATCAAGATAGAAGCTTGTAAAATCTCTAACAACACATCTTGATAGTTTGTGGAAACTGTAGGAAGTTGTTTTATTCTTGACTTAGCCACATTTAGGAGAGCCAGCACACAAATGTGAGTAGCTTAATTTTGAGGCAAGGTGGAACACATTTTTTATTAACCAGAAAAACTGAACAAGTGCAGTGTAATTACTTTTATAAAATCCAACCTTAAAATCTAGTTTAAATTACTAATTTGTCAGAGTAATAGACAGCAACATTAATGCCATATACAGCTCCTTTAACTCTTAGTAAATTAAAAGGATTTGAATTTGCCAGTTTCACAAGAAAATTCTCAGAGAAAACACACAGCCTCTGCTGTACTCCTTTGAAAACACACAAAGAAAAAAATCTTTTCAATACTGACTATATATTTCCTGCAATTCTAAGTAACATGTATTATGCTAAAAAGCTCACTGAAAGCATTCTTCTAGGTCTATCAACAAATGCATACATAAAGGAAAATAAAGGAAAATGAAACTAACGCAACAATTTATCAGCAGATGTTAAACAGCACTAGCAGCAATTTTTCCTTAGGAAAACCAGAGCTGTACAAGTATCTTGAGCAGACACCACAAGACACTAACTCACCAAAGGACTAATTATGAAGAGTTACCAACAAAAGTCACCTACCTCCTTGAGGAAAGGAGAATCCACGGCGAGGTACTTGGACACGACGTAAAGGCAGAAGAGGTGGCGGTCGATGCCGGCCCCGGTCATGGCGAGGCGATACAAGTGCTGATGCTTGTCAGCTGCCTGCCGGAAGAACTTCAGCGTATTTTCTCTCTAGCAAAGGAAAAAAGATTAAGAAAACTCAGTTTAGTGAGCTGCATTAAGGGTGAAGGCGCAGAAACTAAGTACAGCAATGACTCTCAAGCTTGAGCACTTAAAGGTCAAGTACAAGACAACTGATCTCAAATAATATCCCCTGGCTTTTCAACCTCATGTGTTTAATTTCAGGTATTAGCAAGTGTCTGCTGCTACCTGCTGCTAAACTGCATAATGAAAACGAATCTGTATTTTAAGTGTTATCTAACCCTACAATCAAACATGATTACAACTCAAGTTTACTACGTTATTTATAGCTTCTATAGATACTGGTATTAAAGAGTTACAGAGAGCACATCTCAACGTGATTTAAAAAAACAAACTGCCAGGGATATTTTAGAAGGCAAACTGCCAACACTGAAGGTACAGAGGTCCATAAATGCTGGTCATCACAATCAACATATAAGAGCAACCACTTCCTTCCTGTTAATTATTCTTGCTCCCCTGTCAGAAAGGAAAGCTTAACTGGTATGAGATTAGTTGTTCTACAAATCTATGTCTGAGTTTTACAAGACAAAATTTTCACACATAATCACAGTTTCCTGGAGTTCAGAAGCAGGTAAATAAGGGTATATTTGGTTAAGTCCTGCTATTCTTTTTTTGGTATGCCCCAGAAGTTCTGTTTTATTGACAGAAAACATGGACAATTACCTTAAGGAGCTCTTCCTTCTGAAAAAAAAACACATTACTCTAAATGCTTAAAAACTATTTGGTGACTTACATGGTTATCTAGTGGTAACTCATGTGCCTTATGAATTATCACAGAATCCTAAGTTGGCTGGGTTGGAAGGGACCTTTAAGATCATTTCATTCCAACATCCCTGCCATGGGCAGGGACATCTTCCATGAGACCAGGTTGCTCAGGGTTCCATCCAGCCTGGCCTTGAACACTGTCAGGAATGGGGCAACCACAGTTTCTCTGGACAACCTGTCCCAGTGCCTCACCACCCTCACAGTGAAGAATTTATTCCTAAAACCCAATCCAAACCCACTCTCTCAATTGTATAAGGCACCAACACCATGAGCTTACACTCTCAGTGGGGTCTTCCATGGCTTGGACGAAACGACAGGACTCAACCGTGCACGAACGAACCGTTTCGGTCCTGCCTTCTCGGAACAGCCGCGTCATGGACGCTTCATACGTTAAGGAAAACTTTCCCATGTCCTTGAAAAAGGGACAAATAAGAACTTCAAGGTTTAGATAGACTTGGGCCCTCTTTCCTAATCAACAGCCCAAGCTAAGCACACAGGCTATGAATCACTCCACAGATTAAACTCAACATTTAAGTTTGCAGTAGCCCACTATTAGCCCGCTTACCCAAAGATAATGAAGGCAAAAATAAGATTAGCAGCAGGATTTGATAAACACTAACAGAACAACCAGACTAGCAAGGATGACTCTCTGCATTTCATATTCAACCTTCTTCAGTTTATAAGAGAAGCTGAATGTTGCTACACTGGTCTTTTCTGACAGCACATTACAGGAAAGGAGAACTAACAGAAGAAATACGGATAGGCATTTCTGTTAATCCTCTTAGGGAATGTCCATGACTACTGCATCCTGTGTGACTCTAATCTAAAAGGTAAATTTAACATTGTTTAGACTATAAACACAGCTACTAGAAGTTTCATATCTTCCTTCTAGTCTAAAATGCCTAGGGGTAGACCAATTAAGCAGAAGAAAAAAAATCAGAAATGTATCAATATGTGAACCACTGCAGAATTGGTTTCCAGCTAGTAATCTGCTTAGGGTTTGTATCCTTTTGCACTGAATGTCTTTAACAACCTTGTACAAACAGAGCAAGATTACCCTACCCAGGGACATGTTTTAGCCACAGACACATCACGCCCAGCCTCAGGAGGTTCTGTGGGGCAGAAACAATCTGTTCTTACCCGGTAGTGAGCGAGCTGCAGGGCAAGCTGCACAAAGGCATCAGGGCTGGTTTTCACTTTCTTTATTAGTCCTTTCCCAAAAGTATCAAAACAAAAGGAACAGAAGTCCACATCATCTGCTAGAGCTACAGCAGTGCTCAGAGACTTCTCAATCACTTCTTGGCACTTAAACAAACAAACAAACAAATACCTGTGTGTATACAAACATGCATTCATGGTATTTGAGAGAACTATTGAAAAAGTACAAGTATTTTTAACTGTTAAACAGGAAATGCTTGCCTTTATGCATGCTAGGAACATCATCACCTAAATAATTTCCCTTTAGAGAAAGAAGCAATCTTTGCTAGAAAGTTAAAATTAAAAAAGCTAATAAAAATGTTTTAAGCCAGTACACCTCCAAAAATAACTCTTATAAAACCCACCAGCATTAAAACTGTTCAGATCAGAAGAACAGAAAAGAATGGCCTACAGTTACAGAATGGCCTTAGTAGTGCGGCTTCCAAGCTCCCATACATGCTTAATTAAATAAATCACCAACCATTAGCTTTTTATTAAAAATTAAAATCCAAATAGGTGGTGGCAGTTCTTCTAGAAACTCGGACCAAAAAAACAACTTAGAAAAATCAAATCTTATTAGGTGAATTATAAGCACAAAAAAATGAAAGCTATTCTAAAGGAACTATTAGACAAGAGTATTTGTTGTGACAACAGTAATGAAGCCTCAGCCAGTAAACAGTTATTTTAATACAGTCACTATTTAAAAGAGATGGCCACTTATTTTTGACATATTGCCAACCAAGAAACCTTCTAGTAAAATGTTGGCATTTCCCAGTCAGAATTTTTAAAGATTGCTATCAAAACCCCCTGATTTTCTAAGCAAACTCAGTAATGGCTACAACCTGAAGTACACAACCTACAGCACTCAAAGGAATTTAGAACTGATTTATAGGGTTATCAATAATTACATACATTATTTGACCACTGGGGATAAGAGACGTTTCTCTCTCATACCACTAAATCTTCTGAACTTACTTCTTCTGGAATTTCCCACTGCAGCTTGGTAGGAATGGGAATGTTCGGATTGGGATCTCCTCTGCAATGTCCATCTACTGAATAGCCCAGTTCAAGATACTCAGTCGCCATCACATTCTGCAAAGAATGACACTTCTTCAGAATTGCAACACTTTACTTACTGCCATTGTGAAAGCAATATAACCTATTTTCACTACACAGCAAAATAAAATACACAATCCATTTCCAAATACAGAAAACAACTGCAAGTGAAGCCCCCAGTTTTACAAAAAGAACACCGGATGTGCACCAAACACTTATTCAATTACAGGGGTGCATTTTGTTAGATGCTACTGATTTAATAAAAAACTCTTCAATTCAAAACACACCTCAAACTAAGTAGGAGCAAAAAAACTGAACTCAGACTTCACCATCTTTGTTCGATTTAGATTCTTGAGAATTTCTTCAAGTTTGTTATTTGTCAAAACTTATTCATCAAGGAATAATTTATTTCAGAGTAAGTGCAAATCCCTGCAAGAACTCATTTATTTTTAATATTTGTATCTCTTTCAACATTGCAGTTTATTTCACATGTGCACTAGAGCTCCTGGGTGGGAGAGAAGACTGTTTCCGAGATGAAAAACACAACCATAAAAGGCCTTGTCTTATAAGAGATCAAGCATCCTCAATGTTAAAAAAAAAAATTTAAGAAACAACAAACCCACATACAAAACAAAGAACTACCAAAAGATTTGAATCTGCTCAATATGGAAAGAAAAAGCTTGATGATTTATTTCTAATCTCTTATTTTAATTTCATTTTCTCTTCATTTTCTCATTTCACTTACTGGTCAGAACATGACAAATATGAAATAAAGCTTAATCCATTCAATTCTAAAAACAGACAATCTGTAAAGAGCTAACAATAGACAACTTCCTAGAAAATTCAGTCTTGTTTCAGTAATCTTAATTCTTGGCAGAAAAATGTATCAACTAATATTAAGTACAGATATATAAATTAAGCATATAAAATCACTCATTGAAAGCAAAAAAAGTATCCCTCTTTCACTGAGATAGTCTACACTGCACTGTCACGTCACTCTCAAATCCATTTGGCCTTCTTTCTTCCCTGGGTGGAGAATGCAATGAGGCTTTTTTTTTTTTTTATTCTTATACAGATGGAAACATTTCTATAACAAAACTCAGAAATTACTTGGGGGCCAGTTAGATGCAAGACCCATATGAACAAATATATACAAAATAAAAATTAAATAACATTTCTGAAATAGTTTTAATTTATCTGAGTCACGTAACTGTTTGTAGGTTTAAGGTTCAAAATGAAAAAAGGAAAAAAAATCAATTAGGATTTCAAGAACTAAACTAAGCATATGATGAATGCAAAGCAAAGTGAATTTATTGCATTCATTGCAAATAAATACAAGAGATAATGTCAACAGCATATCAGTCTGCATCTTAGCAAACAATACTTGGACAAAAAGTTAAACTGTGTATAATTTTTTAAATTTTAAAAGCAAGCATGGGAGTTTTATAGCACAAGAAAACTTAAGAGCTTTAGGAGAATGTACATACAAAAAATACAATGCCATACCAAAGAGGCAATGATCTGTGGACTTAAAACATTAAAGAAAAGGTAGCTGGGGAGCTGTATCACTTTTCTGTGAAGACATCTAAGCTCACTGAAATGCTGTCCTTCAAAAAATAGCAGCAAGGGTTTGGGCTCTTTTTCAAATTCTACAGCTGCTGTAGACATAGGCCCCAGGTCACTCATCAGCAACATGAATGCAAAGGAGTGAAAGTTGCTGCTGGCCTTCAGGGCTGCTTCAAGCCCCTGTCACATTATCTTCTGCACCAGCTCTTTGTGCCAAACACCTACCTCCCACAGGTGTCCAACAATAGGAGCATCTGCCCAGGAGTGCTCTGCATTCAGACCCATTCTGCCATTTTTGAATATTACAAGAGTGAATGTCTTATCAAACCACCTACAAAAGAAATCAAGATTTCTTTATGGTTTTGTACATTTCAAAAGTGCTTTTGTATTGTAACTTCCTCTCTCTCTAAAATTCACATTCAAATGCACTAGAACTTATCCTTTTTTTTTTTTTTAATAAGAACATTTAAATAAATAGACAGAAATCTGAACCTTGGAATTTCAAAAAGGCTAACTACAAGGCCCTGCACCTGGGTCAAGACAATGCCCAGTTCAACAGACATGGATGAATGGATTTGGCAGCTCTGCAGAGAAGGACTTGGGGATGAAAAGTTCATCATGAGCTGGCAAGGAGCACTTGCAGCCCAGAAAGCCAATCATGTCCTGAGCTGCTTAAGAAGCAGCATGGCTAGAAAGGTGAGGGAGGGGATTCTGCCTCTTGATCTGTGGTGAGATCCCACCTAGAGAGCTGTGTCCAGCTCGGGTTCTCAGCACAAGAAGGACATGGAACTGTTAGCTGGGTCAGAGGAGAGCCATGAAAATGGCAAGAGTGCTGGAATACTTCTCCCATGAAGAAAGGGTGAGAGCTGGGCTTGTTCAGTCTGGAAAAGGCTCTGGGAACACCTACTTGCAGCCCTTCAATATCTAAAGAGAGCTTATAAGAAAAACTGAGAAAGACTTTTTATCATGGCTCATAGTGACAGGACATGGGGCAACAGATATAAATTGAAAGAGGGTACATTTAGATGTGTTATAATGGAGAAGTATTTTTTACAGTGGGCTGGTGAGACACTGGAACAGATTGTCCAGAGAAGTTGTGGATGCCTTGTCATTGCCAATGCTCAAGGTCAGGCTGTACTGGGCTTTGAGCAATCTGATGTATTGAGAATTGTCCCTTTCTGTTGCAGAGGGTGTTGGAACTAGATGAAGGCCCCTACTAACCCAAACCCTCCTGTGATTCTATGGAATTTATCAACTTAAAAGTCATCAATAATCCATATGTATTAGGCAAATTCCAAAAAAAAGGAAGGCATTTTCCACAGCATCAGTACTGCACCTGTCATAACATTTGCCGTGTATCAATGACTTTGCATATGCATCCAGGGACCTCACTGGGTCCTCCTTCTTGTACCCCTGCTCCATGTCATCCAATGTCACAAAAAATGCTGCTTTCTCAACAGCATCTAAGGACTGCTTGTTCTTTCCACGGCTAAAATAAGCCTGACGAGCCTTAGCCCATGGTACTCTGTAGAAAAAAAAAAAAAAATTGGTTTGTAGCCAGATTACATAAATTTGTCAATGTTTGATTACCTTTAAAATCACTATGAGACATTCCCCCTACTTCTGTGGAATTTGACACAACTACTTTCTTTGCATTTAAACTATGAGAGCTGTGAAAAGCTCTGACAATACTAGTACAGTGGAATCCTAGGAACCAACTCAACACATCATCACACACATGCAAAACTTCATCCTCAGAAATTCAACATTTCTGCACATGCAATACTACAGCATTGATCATCTTCACTTAAAACTAAATCAAAGAAAGTGTCTATTATAAGGAAGAAGACAACAATAAAAATAATAATCTGCATATAGGATTGCCAGTGCAAAATTTTTTTAACTCCACACAATTACAAGTGACTTAAGCACTATTACACATCAAAATTACACAAAATCAGTGACCAAAGTATAAAAAACTGACTGCAGACTATTAAAAAATTCTAAAGCCGATATTCAATGATTATGTTATGCAATGATTTCTAAATACTAAACTTATTTAAAAAGTAATAACCACCATACCTATCTCCTGCAGTAAGAGCTGCAAGTTTTTCTTCACCCGGCTGAGGTTCTGAATCATCCTCAAGAATTCTCTGTATTTGCTGTTCAATTTCTCGGGGTCTCAACAATCTGCCATCATGGTACAGCCACACTTTGAAGTAACGGCCCTTGTGATACACAACAATGTGTTTGCTGTCTTTCACATGCTGGAGGGTATCTAGAATTGCAATCACTTACGTCAACACAAAGCTGAAGTCTGAAAACACTAATGCACTAAATAACATCAGATGCCTATTGCATGCACTACAAGTTATTTCAGCACCCCATGGTATTTCATCACAAACATGCCCACGTGGAACAGTCAAATACCCAGATCTGACAATCATTTCCACATATAGCACCACCAGTTTCCACATTGGAGGCCACTATTAAGCAACTAAATCTATACTTCTGTGTCTGAAAAACGAGCACTAGCTGCGTAGCCTGGTGAAGCAGTCAGAAAAGAACCTGCCAGATGAATATCAGGAAAGGTATTTTTAAATCATTTGCACTCAGGTCCTGGACAATTCATGCAACGTCTTAAGAAACTCAGAATTTATACCATCAGCTTTTGTTTACACTTGTCCTGGCAGATGCAGAGTGAACATTCCATATATGGCCAAAATGTGTAATGTTATGTCAAGCACAAAACTAGACCACATTTTTCCCCTCATTTTACTATCTGTTTGGCTTAACTGGGATAAGCCTAAATTTAGTCAAGAAGGCATTGTATCAAACCACAGGTGAAGTCGTTCACTTCATAGCATGTTTTGTCAAAAATCATGACTATTTAACAACTGTTCAAGTGACAGGATAAAATGTTCAACATGATTTTATCACCAATTAATATCAAGACTATTTTTTCTCTTTTTTTTTTCTTTAGGAACTGTAATATACATAAAGTAATTGAAATCAGGAGACAAGGAGTCAAGCTGCTCATGAGAACGTGCGAAAAATGTTTTTGGAACTCACTTAGACATATACAAATGACACAAAACACAACTGTTTTTCCTTTAGAGTTAACATATACAAATGACACAATTGTTTTTCCTTTACAAAAACAGAAACAAAGCAAAATGGAAAAAGTATGATAGGAAACGTGAAAAGCCTAGGAGAAAAAGACAGTGATTATTATATTGACTGTAGTTTAATTTGAAAGACTTTAAACAGGAGAAACTGTGGAGAACCACTAAGATATACAGGATGTATTTTAATCAGGTGCTAGTTAGAATGAGCCAGTTCTACACGTCTGTGCAAAACTCATTTTAGAGTTGAAAGAAAACCAATGCTAAATGTAAACTGTTTATACCTTTTATTTTATTTATACCTTTTATAACATGGAAAGGGCAAGGGTTGCACTCTTAGCACTTGAAGTATTGCAGTATTCTAAATAATAGTAGCTCATAGACTAAAGTTGTCCAAGAGAGATTTAAAAACCCGCTCGTCTACTTAAGCTAGTGGTTATGACACAGAGTAATGACACCAGGGATGTCCTTTCCTTCAGTTTGCAGATAAAGCTGTCTGAGGCATAGCTTGAAAAAAAAATCCACAACAATCTAGCAAAGGCCAGCAGCAGAACTGAGAGCAAAGTCCTTATCTGACACGTGCACCTACTGCTTTATCCACTACCCAATGCCACTTCTCCCCCTTATCCAACTTCTTACAGCAAATGTCAGCCTCCAGCAGGGAAGAGTGGGCAGATCCCCGCATCTGTTTAGAAACTCTTTGTTTTGAATTCTGTAGCTGAGTGGGAGTAACAAGTCTGAAGGCAGTTTGAAACATCAGAGTGAGTTACAGGCCCCACAGAAAGTAAAAAAACCCATCCTGTTTTCAAGTGGCAGCCCGTACGTGCATTCCCAGCGGAGGTGACTAAACAATAACTCCTGCTTGTATTTCACTGTGATGCTGCCACGAGGATGCACTGTTGGGTAAACAGGTGAAATCAGTTCTAAGAGGCTTTTCAGCATATGACACGATCAGAGAAGCCTAGATACAGCTTAAGCTTTTGTAGAAAAACACACCAGCACAAGTCTCCACTAAAATCGGCTGCGAAGCTCTCAAAGAGAAAGGAAATGAATATTTCCAATGTTTTCTTCCACCTGCTGATTACAAATGGTAAGTCCTTCTAGATATAATCTGACTCCACTTACAGTGACAAAACTTAGGAAAAAAAATAAAAGGCAACAAAAAAATGCCACTTTTAATACCTCAAAAATCATCTTGATCTTGGAAAAATAAAAGTAAAGATTATTTATAATTTCAAAAACAGGACAGACAATATTATCTTGAAGTTGGTTTTTTAATTTAAGTAAAGGAGAAAAATCACTAAAAAAAGCTTCAAAATCTCCCCAAAATGAAAATCGTCTAGGAACTCTACAGCAATCCATTACAACCTCAGTCTGGAACACAGTATTGATATACACTTGTGCCAGTCAGATCTTTATCTGGAAAACCAGATTTTTAGTGAAGAGACACCAAGCCCTGAATTCCATCAAGGTGCTTTTTCTCCTTGGCTGGCCTTGCCTACCTGATTCCTCTCCTGGGATACGGGAAGTATTAAACATTCTTTCCCACTGAGCTGAGCAGAGTGGAACAGTGGATCCCATCAAAAGAATCTGTGAAGCAAACATACATTAAAATGTCATTTTGCATATACAATTAGAAAATTAAAAAGTAAAGAAAAAACCCCAAGATCTGGTTAAACAAAGGCTTCAGAAGAGTAAGATTTGTAACACATTAATGCAGTGTTGAGTTTTTTCCTCCCTGTTCATGGTTTTTCCTTAAACTACACGTGGAATATTCCACGGAAATTCCAGAGCCATTATTTTTTCCCCTTCTACCAAAAACTCACCCTCCATGAGGGAAGACTGAAGCTAGCTAGCACCTGAAATCCAAAGAGTTCTCCATGGGTGGTCTGGATGCAAAACTTAACACATGCAGCATGCATTACCCCTTAATTCACTCTTTTAAGCTATTTATGGCTGTGTAGGTACAAAAGTTCACACTTCTCAGATTTGTAGTTCAATACAATTAATTACATCCCTTCAATGGTCTTGAAAAAAACTACTTAATTGTTTCCACAGCTGTTGTTTACTACAATACACAGCCATTGGATAGTACAGGAACTCAAATGGGATATGCCTACCTGTGCTACCTAGAAATTAGCGCAACACAGGACATTACCATCATCTTAAGCTCCCACTGGCCCACTCTTGGTGGCCTCCAGACCTTTATTCCAACCATCCTGTATTGTATCCATACAATTCTGTATTTTTGACAGTTGCTAGTTTCTGCCCATGTGCAATTCAAGTGATAGCCAAGATGATTTGGACCACAAAAATTTGTAACAATAAGACATTCCTCTCCTCTCCCATTCTGAAAACTGGTCAGCTTCTCACAGATTGTGCTGCAAGAAGATCAAAAGCCATTTAAACTGATATACATACTGGCTTGATTTCTTGTCTGTCCAGTTTTTTCCGATAGAGCAGGATGGCATGGATAACATTACCAGCTCTAGCTGCCTGCAGGGTTGTGGGATATAAAGAAAGGAAGTCCTGTAAAGTAGATAAGAATCATAAGTTAATGATTACCAGACTACATTAGAAAAAAAACCAAACCTGATAGTACTTCTCATCCACGTACTTAAATGTTTATTCTGGATAATGCAGAAAAGGCTTTAAAATTTATGAAGTGCACAAGTGCAGTGAGCTGAGGAAACTTTTCTTCAGCAGTCACAATCTCCTTAAACATTATTAATCACATGAGTAGAAAAGACAGTGCTACATAAAACTTGATCCAAGACCATCATATTTCTTTTTTCCTTTTTATTTTCAGTCTTTTACAATTTTACTTCTTGTATGTACATTTGCTAGTATGACCACACGCCTCCTTCAGCTGTGTTACCCATTAAGTTTTACATGGAGCTTTTGGAAGATTTTTTTAAATATTATGGGGAGATCATGACTCTTTACAGTCAGGACAAAACTGTTTAAGTCATTACTGCATGAGTTTGCCGAAGTGGCAGCTGTGCTAGGGCTGTTAAGATAGGTGTATGTGTCACATACTTATGTGTACATGTACTTATATGTCACATACTTCAGGTATGTGACGCACCTGAAGGCACCTGAAGACACTGGCTGCAGGTTATACCAGAAGAAAGGAAAACAAAGGTTACATCCTCAGTGGCAATAGATTTCTAAGCAGAAAGACTCCATGAAGTAAGATGCCTGCCAGAAATGTTACAGTTTCTATGCAACATAAGGTGTTTATAGGATTTACCTACCATTGCAAAATAGTTGCTATTAACCATGATTGGTCCACGTCCTCTAAGGTAGATATATTCTTCCCACCAATCACTAACCTGCAGCAGGAAGGAAAAAGAGAAGCAGTAAAAATCTCATCATTTCCACAGTTTATGTCCTCTACGTTGATGGCTCCACCAGACAACATTCCATCCAGAAGTGGGAAGGAAACTGCTAGCACTTAAAAAGACAATAATCCCCACCCTGCTAATTTCTATCAGACTTCAGGGAAAACAGGGAAAAACGGGCGAGAAAACTAAATAAAATTCAGCTATATCTCTCTGATAAGGTTTCAAAGAAGTCATGATCTCCCCATAATATTTAAAATGTATCAATCTCCTGAATGCTTTACAGCCTTTGCCAGGACAGGTTAGGCTACCTGGGTACAAGTATGTTAGATAATATATCAGGAAGGAATTAACATTACAGTCCTCACTATGATGTTGAGGGTTGGATTTTTTTATTTGTAAGAAAAAAAAGAAAAGACAGCTCACCAACTCAATTAGATACAGTTCTTTATTTTTCTTATATTTGCCTCAGCTGCTCTATATTAAAAAAACTGTTCTAAATCATTCTTCTAAACTACCTGGGTAGCCAGGCCCATTATTGAGTTATCAAGCTCAACAAGCAAATAAACAAACCCTAAAAGCAATCCTAACAGTAAAATTCTCCAGAATAACAAAATGCAAAATAAGGATTAATTTTTTCAAGTTTCATTCACCTTTGCTCACACAGTTGATAAACCATACTGATAAACAGTTGGTAAACCATACTGTTTACCAAATCACACAAATTATTTACATGCAAAGTCACATGTACTTTAATAAAATATTACGCAGTTTCAATTTCCTTCTTTTACATTTAAGAAAGAATGCAGTTTAAGCCAAAAAGAGCACCAGGGAACAAATAATGTAATTTGAACAACTGAGCCTCCTATTTATCTACTTACATAATTAGTGGCCCACCAGGATTTTAGCTTCAAATACCACTGAAGTCTTGGTCCCAAATTAAAAGCAAAATCTTTGGCAAGACCCTCCATTCTTTTGAACTTTTCATCATCCATAAGTGGTCGAACTGACTCCAGATACTAGGACACAAAAAAAGAATTAGCATCAGCACAGGAACTAATATGTAGCTTCTCACCATTCCTACATAAAGCATGTTAACAGCAAATAAACATTATCCAGTCTCAATCCATAAGGCTGCAAATACCATGTTTTTAAAATAAGAGTATATGCTCTTCTAAACGTCTGCTGCAAACTTCAAAAAATAAAATATTTTTTCAGACGTTTGTGAGCAAAACACAAGTGGAAGAGGTAACTTTTCTAAATATTTTCCACTCCAAAGGGTAAGGCATACTGTTTCTTCAGTAGCAGAGAGATTTTTTTTTTTTCTCCTCTAAAAATCAAACCTTCAGTTTCTGTGACATACTGCCATATTTACCCACTTTGTTACAAGGTTTTGTGTTACAACACACACATTTAACAACACTGTACAACGGGGGAGGATAACAAAAGTGTGCTTCAAGCACCCTGGAAATCACACCTTGTGGCACAGCCTTACAACAGGCATGATGCCATCCAATGTGAATCACACTGGCTTCAAACTGCCACCAGTGTCACTGGTTTGTCACAGCCTTTATTTTAATTTCCATGCAAAAGTTTGAATCTGTTACACCATATTAACACACACAATGCAGTTTTTCATGAGGCATGGCAAAAACACCCCAAAAGGCATGGTATGGATCCTGTGTTACTGAAGAAAATGAACTGGTGAATGTACATACCCTATTGACTGTGTCTTTAACAGCTGGAACTGGTAATCGTGGTAAAGATGTCTGGAAACTGTATAACATGGGTTTACGCCCTGAGAAAAGTTTTACAAGGGTCTGGAGAAAAGCAAAAACAAAATACACACACCAAATTATTAGGCTCAATGGAAGAAAAATGACAGAGTAAAATGTGTAATGTAACTCATTGTCCTTTTCACTGGTGAATTGTACTGTACTAGATTTAGGAAGCTACCCCATTTATCACGGTTTCACATGTGAGAAAAGGCCTTGACAGAAACTAACTCCCTAAAGGTTACACAACATGGCAGTGGAAGAGCAAGACAGGCATGGTCATTCCTGACTTCCCAGTTATCATCCTCTCTCAGACAATATTGCTGTTTATGTAGGGCACACCTTGATTTCAATATAAATACAGTTACTTAGCACTTCTTTTCTTCATACATTCCCCTCTGGAAAGATTAAAAAACTCACGTCTACCCGCTGACCTTTTACTATATTACATAGTAGATACAAGAAACATATCTAAATTGTGCTTCAAAACACAATCATTATCAAGCCTGTGACTCAGCTACGGTTTCTAGATAACTACAGTAATCTTTCAAAATAATAATTATGCTTTTGTATCATGGTTTAATGTTTTCCAAAGTTACAGCTCAACATCAATAATAGGATCGATGTTACAGGGAGTTAATTCAAGCATGAATCAATCTCAGGTAGTCTACTGCATGATTTGAACACACCAAATTGTGCAAGCATGCCAGTGTTACACTCAGTGCTTGTGTTACCAAAAAACCCCCCAGCAACAAAACAAAAACGCCAGAGAGAACTTAGCTTCAGATGTTGCAGAATCTCCTGTGAACACAGGAGTGAAAACAGAAGCAGCTTTTCTGTCCACCGCTACTTTTCAGTTGCAGCACACACTAAGCCGAAGTTCTAGGCCATGCAACCTCTAGGCTACTCATGAAAGGATTTCGACACTGTCACCCTATTTCAGCACGAAAGTCAAGTGAAGTGACTTGACTTTCCAACAACCCAGTGGAACTTTTACTGTCAAAGTGTAATCTTGGTCCAACACACAGGGTAGCATATATAAGCCACCAGACAAGATAGAATAAAAGAGAGGACGTCATTTCACAACTAAATTATGAAAACTTCTTCTAACAAAACTGTTAGAATATAGAGCTTTTCCTCCTTCTCAGCTTCCTGGGTCAGCACAGCTAGTGGAGACAGTTTCAGGCAGCACAAAAGAACTAACAATTGCGGAGTATTACCAGCAACAAAGACCTCCCTGCAAATGGATCTGTATCACAGCCATCAGATGTACATGGGACGCACCACACTGGGCTGCCAATGAAATCCAGCTGTGCTTCAGGACAAAATAATTTTGGAAACAGGTGGGAAAGAGAAAGCTCAGCCTTTCATATGGAAATCTAATTTCATACTTGGAGACAATTTTATTCCAAAATTCTTAAGCCAGAAAAGGCTAAAATTATTTTAAGAGAGTACCCGCTCAACTGACAAAAACCAGCAAACACATTTCACAGTACTTATCTCTAAAGAAAACTTATAATAGAGAATTTATAATAGTTTGAGACCAATAAAGTGCTCTGACAGACACACACATTGCATTACATCACTGACTTCATATGCAGACACAGCAAATAATGTCATTCTAACATATGTTGCATCTCTTCACATAAAATTAACACTTTTTCATTTATTTTTTTAAAATGGCAATGAATATTTGGATTTTCCCCTAACACTGATACAGGAAATTTGATTTTACAAGGTGAAATATGCTGATTAGAAGTGCCACTAGACTTCCAAACAGTCTGAAAAATCACTTTGTACTGTGACTGAAATTAGAGTTCAGGTTTTTGATCTGCATGATCATTTGAAGAGAAAACAGTATTATAAAAATCTAGAAAGGGTAGTTGGAGCTGTTTCACTAGTTTTGCTGGGTCTAGTTAAATAGACCTTCATAGATGAGACACTGTTGGGCATACACCTGCAGTGTTCTGTACTTTTAAAACACATACAATACACAGCAAAATACATATGCAACATATATGGTAGAAAAAATTGATAAATACAATATGCACCAAAGCATGGTAAGTAGCATTACAGTTCATACTGATTTAAGGTTGATAAGGCAATATTAAGAGCTTTGAAGAATCTATCTGGTAGGACATGCTGAAAACCAAGGCAGCTACAGCTCCAAGCAATTGACAGAAAGCCTTACCATTCAGAGCCTCTGCACTGTACCAGTTTGGGTCATGAGGCTGCTACTGCTTCCAGGAGAAACCATCAATTAGAAATTTCACTTGTACCAGACAAACATTAAACTCTATTTTAGTGTACACCATTCTGGATACCTAACCTTGAATCGCTCCCATAGTAAATCATGACCTGTGCTTAGTTTGACACACATCTGTTAATTTTTTGAGGCTGCAGAGACTAATTTATCGCAGTACAGAAACTGAGCTATTTCTACCACAATACAGGCAAAAGTGAGATGAAAGAACCGAGTCCAAACAGCAAAACCTCACTTCATCTCTTGCAGCACCAACACCTACGTTTCCTCACTTTATACCTATCATATCCTTTAAGAATCCTTTTCCAAAGCACCACAACAATCCACAGGAGACATACCACTCTCACCTTATCCTTACCTGAAAACTGCATAACACGCTACCTACACCTTACGCTCCTTTCCCAACTCATTCTGGAGGCATGCCAATAAATCGGTTCAAAGAACACTCAGCAATATTTTCTTCAAGCAGAAGAATAACTTTATAATGGATGACTATTTATAATTTTATAATGGATGACTCTATCAAAGGAATCCTAACAAGAATTACAACAAAGAATTAGGGGAGCACTTTCTGTGAGGACAAGATTCTTTGGTGCTGCAGACAAAGACCTTTAACTGTACTTGCACACAGAGAAAAAGCAGGTATTGAGTCACACAGGCCCAAGGTGTTGGACAATTTAGAATTTACTCTTGAAGTGTTTACTCTTCCTTCTAGAAGGCCACGATGATTAGTTTCATTACAGCATTAGAAGGGTGGCAGTAGAAATAGCTACCTAACAGCCTCCTGTCCCATGACACAAAAAACACAAGAAAGAAATAAAATTACAAAATTTTTTTTTAAGGCTTTTAATACTGATCAGTTAGAAGTTAAGATGAAATGAAGTCAACATATCCTTACCATCCAAAACTTGGTGCCAGCACTAAGCTTGCCATGTTCAGCGAACATCCAACCATGGTAGGAGAGCAGCATTTTCAGGGAGTAGCGCATTGTGACGATAAGGGCAACCCAAAGCCCTGTGCCAAAAAGTACTCCACTCACAATGTTCTGTGTTTGGTTTGACATATAGCCACTATTTAAAACAAAAACCAGCATATGCCAGTTAGTGTCCATTTAAGTTCCAAAGAGAAGCTGGTATAAGAAAAAAAAATCTAATAGTACGGACAGGCCTTACACAAGATTTATGCCTGCTCACCCTGCTTTCATAAATTCCTTTCCAAAGAGCTTTTCCAGCATCAAAGGCCACAAAAGTTCCCAAATGTGCCTCCCAAATACCCAGAATTTTGCAGCAATACTTGTACAACCTCCCTATTTCATATCCTCATAATACAGCTGTTTATTTGGCTTATGGTGTCACAAATGTACTGTTCCAAAACGGATACATTTTAACAGAAATAGCTTTAAGAGCAGCTGCAAATAAAACTGATTTCCCTTTAGAGAAACATTAACATTTCAGTCTACTTACGTTGTATCAAGTGTTCGGTTGATCTTGGCTATTATCCCTAAGGAAGGATCAATTTTAGCATACATGGTTGACATCACACCCACAACTACAATAAGCCAGCTAGATGGGCTAGCAGGGTAAACACCGGTGATAATTCCATTCTGCAAAGAAAAGCCTTCACATAATTTTTTCATACCAAAGTGACTGACTTCATATAACCATGGAATGAAACAAAAATCAACACATTTAAGTCATTTAGTTATAAACAAGTAGTTAAGATTATCCAACGTTTTCTTACATGAGATTATCTCAGCAGTAAGGAATGTTGATTGTTTGATTACTACAGAAAATTGTAACAATAATATCAACAATGAAAGGAACTTTTTACATTCTCTTGTAGACACCACTGATCCTGCTGCAAGTCTTACTAAAAATACTGAAACTAAGTAACAACTCTAAAACAAATGACACTGCGATAATTTCAACTTTCACCGAGTTAGACCCTTCCACATGAATACATGGCAAAAATATCCTACTGAACAAGACAATGAGAACCAGAATTAACTTTTTTATACAATTTAAACAGTTCTTCTCATGGCTTTAAAAGAAAATTTTAACAAGATTTCTGTTAATATGTTTATAGTTTTAAAAGAGATGTTGAAGATAACCTCTAGTTTATGTAGATTGCTACTAATGAAACAGATATTTACAATTATAATCCCATGAACAAAACAATCTTTATCAAATACCTCATCAGAAACAATACTACTTAGCTATAATAAGAGTGTAGCCTTGTACCTCTAAGACATATGACACTAAAGATCATGACTGGTTGTACTTCTGACTTCTAAAAGACTACATTATTACGTGGTGCATTAGGAAGAATGAAGTCTGTTAATTTCTACATCTCCTTCACCTTGCTTCAATGGAATAAATAAAAAATATGTACCCTTTCAGTCTTTACAGTATCACCTTATGCCACCTTCCTCAGCACCCCTTGTCTTAAATAAAACCCCTAAGTCTTTCACAACGAAAAACCTTATTTACCATAAAGGAAAAAAAAAATCAGTTTTCCCTAAAAAAACTTCAATAAATTCATGAAACATTAAATAACCCATAAGTTTGGTGGACTGCACTAGTTTAGCATACCTTGAATCTGATGAACTTCTTCTTCCATGAATAGACACCAGACAGGTAAATCTGTTTGAGTGCCTCATGGCTCATACGCAGGTCAATCCCATCTGGAGTTACTGTAAACTGAAAAGCTACTGCCTGGTGAGCTTCCGCCATTTTCAGAGAGAGTTCTGTCAGAAAACAAAGTTTAGAAAGAGTATTGCCTTCTTGTTCAGAGGAACTAAGACCTAGTCCATTTCCAGCAAGATATTTTCTACACCATGATTTTGGCAAAGATTTCCAAGTATGAAAAAATTTACATATAATACTTGCCTTTTCCTTACAGGCTCTGCTTGCACTTCAGTCTGAGTGTCCTGAAGGTTAATTTAAGGCACCTTTTTTAACCAAAGCAGCTGCAAATGGAAACAAAACATTTGTGTAACTCGGGCATTTTGGCAGCATCACAGATAGCTGCGTATCACCTATACACGCAATACATAAAAAAATCAGAGCAGAACAGAAAGTGAAAGCCGAAACATAGAGAAATAGCATATCACAGGTACAGAGCACCTTACATTTCAAAGAACATTCAGAAAAAGTTTTATTTGAAACAACAGGTATCTCAAGTTTTCACCTCAGCTAGAGAAAAAAAGCTGCCATATCTTCTCCCAACATTTTTTTCATATCCTAGTTTCAAGATGATTACTCAAAGCAATAAGAGACTATAGTCCCTGTGGCTCTGGGCTGTGACTGACAAATAACTGCAAAAATCAAAACTATGCAGAGTTGAGGAAACCAAACCACAACTGTCAGAAAAATTACTTCCCCAAAGAAATCTGAAACCATGATGAAATTTCATGGAATTGCAGCTCAGCTTAACTGCCCAAACAAATATCAACAACCATGCCAATACAGACAGAAGACAATTATATCGGGCAGCCACAAAAGACTCAAACTAAAACCACTGGAAGTTTAAACAGAAATGTAAATCCAGTGTAGCCCCAAGAACCCTACCATGTGCCTGAGAGTGATGTGCAAACACCTCTTGAATTCTGTCAGATCTGGGGCTGCAACCACCTCCTTTGGGACTCCCTTCCAGGGCTCAATCATCTTCCGGTGAAAAACCTTTTCCAAATATCTAACCCAAACTTCCCCAACAGAGCTTCAGGCCATTCCCTCGTGTTCTGTCACTGGTAACCAGAGAGAAGAGACCTCTACCTGCTTCTCCTCCTTCCCTCACAAGGAAGTTGTAATTGCAATGCAACACAAATGCAGAATCTGGAACTTGCCCTTGTTAAACTTGTGGGTAATTCTGTAGCTTTTCTTAGTTTCCATAACCAGCATTTACACATAAACACCCTGGAAGTCACTCCTACTAATTATTGATTCAGACAAATGTTTTTTAAGCACTTACAATTAGAAAGTAGATTTTTGCAGATAGAATCTATGTATAACATTGAAATGGTCAAAACTGTGTATTCCTGAGGAGATCATCATGATTCCAAAGTCGATCTCTTGTCCAGCCTAATTTATTAGCTTACAAAACTTTCATGAATAGCCCCAAAAACAATATCCTCCTAGAAGTATGACTAAATAGTAGTGGAATTTATCGTCCCATCTGTAGGTCAGGACTCATGGGCAAGTTTTAGATTGAGATTGGTACAAAACACATTATCAATACCAAGTGTTTTAAGGTTGCACTGGTATTTCTATGTAAGCAGAATCAAAAAAAAATACAACTACTTTACCCTTTTTAAATCCTAAAAGCTAAAATTCACATTTTGTTTGCAAACCTGAAGTAGTAATTAAATTCTGGTAGAATCTCATAGCCTGATGAACAGCCTGTGAGGATTAACCAGTGCAATTTAGGTGGGCATTTCAAAAGCAGTTCATTACGACCAGAGTGCTGCTGCTCTAGTCTGTAAATACCCTACTTAACCAAAGTCATCCGAAACACAAAGCATGGGTGCCAAGGTGGACGAGCAGACAACCAGGCACTTGGAATGCAGCCATTACAGTAGGCTTAGGAAAAAATGCACAATATAGAAAGAGAAGGAGTACTCGGCAGAGATGAGTGAGATATGTGCCGCTGCACATCATCTATTAAGGCTGCTGACCAACAGGCATGGATTCTTTGCAGTATTTGCCGTGCCTGTTCCTGGACCAGCCCACAGTGATCCACCTCTGCCATACAACTACTGCTACAGTGCCTGATGGTAATTCACAGATCTCGCAAATCCATCAGCCACTGCTCGGGTTTTAGAAGCTGGGTGAATCAAGGCACCTAAAGCTCACAGTATCCTACAGATAGTATGCAATTGATTCATATGAATAACACATGTGATTAGAATAACAAAGAAGAGCAAATTAGAAGAACACAAACCAGCTCTGAACACCAGTTTCAAAAGCTTTAGCACAAGCCCTGTGTGCCGAGGAACAACTGCAATTTGTAGTACTTAATGACTCTGTCACTAACAACTACTTACAGGGGCTCTGCTGCAGGCAAGTACGAGGAAGTCAAAGTCAGCTGTCCACTCATTCATTTAAATTGGTCATCACCAGCTGACAAGGGAGCAATAAAGCAGGGAGAGGCAGCAGTGATACAGGGTATAACCTGAACTCAACAGGGTTTGCAAAAGCTTTCGAAGTTAAGAATTTATCATATGTTTACAGTGGCACTATTAAGGGTGGGATGATAAAACCCCAACAAACACATACAAAGAACTCAACCGTAGTTGCATACAAAGAATCAGGCGTCTGGATTTGTCTCAAGAAGGGCCAACAGGTTCTGCTCAGTTCACTCCTGGAATTTTGTATTCTGGAATGCCAGTGTCTGAAGTACAAGATCAGCTGGTTTCCCTTACCCTTCAACTCCTCTGTGACTTCTCAGCCTGGAAATTTGTAATTAACCTTCTTTGTTGATGAATGGAAAGAATTTCAGGAACCCTTTCATTTTTAAGCACATGCTTTTTTTACTGCCCAAGGCAGAAAAATATTCTAAATAGCATCAAGCATTAACAGTCAACCTGACATTTTAATGAATTAAAATTTAGCATTCTCATAAAAATAAATAAGCTTCATTAAGGAAAATATTCCTTATTCCCAAAGGAAAAAAAATCCAGCAAGAATTAATCCTGAATAAAGCAAGCCAGCCCTGAAAACAAATACAGCGCAGTTCTAGGACTGTATTGCTTGACGTTAAGACGTGAAACAATAAAGCAGCTTGTTTCCTTTCATATTCTTTCCCTTCACTTTAAAAACCATAAGCCTTTAAAACTGCCCTGAATTATGATGGCGGAACACCAAAGGCTTCCCTCAGCCCGCCTCTTTGAACACTTGTTTTCCCCCTTCAAGGCCGATTTAATCCTAAGCCGCGGTACACTTCCCCTCGCCGCATTCCTGCGCTGCCACGTGCTCGCCAGCAAAGTAGGGGAAAGGGCGCGGGCGGAGCCTTGGACTTTTAAACTTGACTTGCCACCGTTCCCCAGGCAGCACCCACATCCATCAATCGCCCCAGCAGCGTCCTCCAACTGCGGGTCGGCAGCAGAATTCTGCACAGCGTATACTAATTAACCTCCTTCCCAGCAGAGAGCCATGAACAACAGCTTTTGACTTTGCTAGCAGCTTGGCAGAGTCTCACTCAAAGGGGGAAAAAAAAAACAAACCCCAGCACAATAATTTCTACAACTCCCCTGAAATTGCTACTTTGATTCCTTTCAGCGTTCTCTTATAATACTAATGCACCTTAAAAAAACACACACTTGCCCCTTAAAATTTGGTTTATTGATTGTCTGTGAGTTTTTTTCCCTTTTATTTAAAGAAGAAAGCTGCCTGCCCCTTGCTCTTATCTGGTTTTATTTAAATTCAAACATGCTCTAACAGTTGCAGATGTTTCTCCTCTTTCTTTTTCATAGCTTTGCTTGAGCCAAACTAAACTAAGCACAATTTTTTCCTCATTGTTATAAACAAGCACTGCCAGGCGGGATGTCGCTTTTAAGTCAAGAAAACACATTACACACCAGAAAGCCTATGTGCTGATGGTCTGCAAAACTATGCTGCTACATCTACAATGCAAAAAGCATCCTCACGCTGTTATTTTTGCAGTTTCAGGACATTTACACCACAAAGACTGAGGTTCAACTCGCAGACCTTATGACTTCAGGTTGCAGACACTGAACAGTCAGTGCTGGGGCTTATATGTTCCTACAATCACAGAAGGAGATAAGGCTTCAGCTCTGGAAAATCTGAGGCTAAGAGAGGTCCTACATGCAGGATGCTTCCATTTATGTCAGGCATGCAAGAAGTTGCCAGTGGCTGGCAATGTCTCTCTGAAGCACAGCGAAAGGACAGCCATGTGCATTTTGAAATAGCAGCAAGCCGTGATACAAAAGCTAACTGCATTACAGCACACTGCACAAAACAAGGTATTAATTCTTGAAGCAGTTACTCCTGGAAATGCTACTGAGTATGAATCTTTATCTTTCTGTGGATTTCATACATTTTACATGGATAAAGTGCTAGTGCTAAAAATAATAAAGTCACACCTATACCTCACAACAAATGCAAATCCTAGGCTTTAAGAGGATGTCACTTACTTCCTATACATTGCCTGGCTCATGCAATTCACTTTTTTCCTCATTTCCTCTTCCTCTTGAACAGAAAACCCCTGTCCTTTCTCCCTGTCAGGATTCTAAACATCTAACAAAAAGACACATATTACCTTGATCCCAAACAGCTTTGGTGAAAGACTTAATTCTATGACTCTCACTTTCAAGGCACATTGATAATTTAGTTTGAGTTTCTCCTCACAGGTCTCTAACACCTATTAATAGATTAGCTTTAATATGCAGGGCATATGACTGTCAGTAATCAAACCAAGCTCACAAAACAATTCTCTCCAATTATTCTACTTGGATAATCAAAACTTGACAGTTTTCTACAAAAAGTAATGGCTGCTGCATAGTTTCTCTGAGAACACGGCTAGGTATCACCACACACAGGTCTGATACTGTCAGAGCTCTCAGACAGGTATCACTGGCACCCAAGGCACAGAGTGTTCATAGCAGGTATGATGGCAGTTCTGAAATCAGAACTGCCTGTATCATGGCATTTCTGAATCCAAAATTACACAGAAACCCTCATAACTTCAGGCAGATACAAGGCACCACCAATCAAGCAATGAGAAGCATTTTATGACAAAGGCTTTGTCTTCTGACTCCTGCCAAGTTCCTACTAGGCAAGCTTAGAAGCAAAAAAAAAAAAAACAAAACAAAACAAAAAACCAACCAAACCAAAATAAAACAAAAAATCCAACAAACCAGAACAGAAACTTGACCCTGAAGAATTCTTCATTCGTTTCTCACAATAAACTAACTTACTACAATAAGCTTGGCACTCCAGTTTCAAATAGAGGCTGGTGAGGAGAAAAGTATGATACTAAACTATTTAAAATTACATTGTTTAAGGAAGCTTTCAAGATAAGAAGTGGAGAAAAATATCAGATGAAAGTACATTAAACCCAATTTTAATTAGTAAACATACTTAAAACTCTATTAAAATTTCCATTTAAAGCTAGACACCTTGAATGAAGAATGGTTTTGGAAAACCAAGCAAGTACCCTAAAGTCTTGGTCTGACCCCAAACCAGTTTATTTAAAAGAGAAAAGCGAGGGAGAGGGAATCTATTTCTATTAACATGCAAATCAGTAAGAGTTACTGTTTGAATGTTAAAAGCAGCCACAGAAAACTACAAAATAATTCTGGAACTCCCAAAAGTTCTCCTAAAAGACTTTAAGTCTGAAACCTCTTTAAATATTGAAAATATTGAAGAAATTTATCCAGTATTTTGCTGTCTACACATCAGATTTCCCTTCAGGAGGTGAGCTTACTACAGCTTTTAAAAGGAAACAGACACCCAAAAGATTTATTTTGTACATTTAGTGATAACATATTTTGACACTTTAGGGTAGGTCACTGAATTTCACGAGTCTGAGGACAGACCTAATGAAATTAAAGCCAGTATTTAAACACTTGAACAGCAGCACTGTGTTTGTGCTGACACAGAGACCAAGTATTTTCTCTCAGCTGTGTAAGCCACTACTATGGAAATCTGCGTTTTCTATCTTCCAGAAAGCCAAAACTATGAATGTATTTTGTTTTTCACAGATCACTAAAGAACTTTGTATGCTCATATCTGTTCATTTCATACCAGGCATTAAATCGAAATGAAGAGAATTGCAAACACTGAGATGTTTATCCAATCTCCTCATGCATTATGACACGTTTCACTTGCATTTCTGTTATTGATGGTCCTGTCAGTCCAAGCCTTCAGTACCACCTACACAAAGTATTCAGATGAAACTATGGCAGCTGACTTTGCCCAGACAGTGTGTTTGCAATGAAATGATACATGGTAAAGCACAACAAAGCCAGTGCCAACATCCTCAAATAACTTCCTAGCCCGTTCATTTACTTCCACACTTTGCCACTTGCTACAGTTTAATTGACCTATACAATCATCCCAGAAGTGGATGCAAAAAAATTAAAAAATAAAACCAACAAAAGCCCCCACCCACCAGAGGAAAAAAAATACCCAAACTGAAACTGCTGATGGATTTACAAGTACAGGGACTGAAACTGGGAGCAGTGGCTGATAAATTAAAGGTTTCCACTGCCATCCAGATGGACCCTGACAGGCTGGAGCAACAGGCAGGCTGAAACCTTGTGAGGTTCAACAAGGAGAAGTGCAAAGTCCTGCAGGTGGGGAGGGCTATGCCCGCACACCAGACTGGGAGGCTGGAAACAAAGCTCAGCAAGTGGCACAGGGGCAGCAAGGTGCCCTTGCAGCCAGGCTGCAGAGCATGCTGACAGAACCCTGGGGGCATTAGGAGCACTGCTGCCACCAGGCTGAGCAAAGTGACCCTGCCCTTCTACTCAGCGCTGCTGAGACCCCATCTCAAAAACTCTGTGCAATTCTGGGCTCCCCAGTGAGAGAAATGAAACTACTGGAGACAGTCCAGTGAAGAGCCAGTAAGAGGATTGAGGGCTTGAAATATCAAACCTGAAGAGATGCCTTAAGAAATTTAATGTAGGAGTTTTCATAAGACATCTGCTGCAAAAAATAAACTTACAGAGCACTAAGGCCTGAACAAGAAATCTTGTGCTTCAGTTGCTTTAACTGAACAGCATACCTTGAAATTCAAATGGGTAGTAGCAGCCAAATATTCAAAAAGAGCAAGTTTTCTGCAACTGACAAAAATATGCCAGTAGTTTGGAGGATAAAAGAAGCTGGACTTTGAAGAATGAACCCTTTAGAAAATTATTCACCTCAGTTTTTCAGCGCTACTCCAGTAACTTTGCCTTCACTGAAAAGTACCAAAGTGCCATTATACAAGGTTTTCAAATGTATATTGGTATTTTAAACACCACTACCGTGCCCAGTGAAAGTCTGCCAGTTTTAAGGCAGCAGGTAGATTTCCTGAGCTGCTCCTATCAAATTAAAAATGACTGTATGATCAATAACAAAACAGATGTCACTTCAGTAAAGTATATGGAGGTTTTTCATGGGGTTTGCTATAAATACAGTAACTTCAGGCACTGAAGTAACTCAAAGTCCCATCCACTCTTGGGTCAGATAGTGGTGGGGAGGCAGTCACTCACATAAATGCCAAAATTCTGCCCTACTGCAAGAGGATCGATAAGGTGATGCAGCTAACCAGGGAATGTCAAAAGGATGCCAAAAATGCTCTCTCATGTGTGCATGTGGTGCTCCTTTGATGCATAGTTGAACAAAATTAAAGCTATAGAAAAAGCATTCAGTTTAAGAGAAATCTAAACAAACAGCAAATTTGTCTAGAGTTCTATGCCTTTCAAAGGAAATTCAGGTCTTGTTCTATAGAATCTCCAGTAAACAGTACAAAATATTCAGATGAAACATTGAAACACATGAACAAAAAGACTGTCTGGTCTCTCCTATCTGTTTCTTTGATATTCTCTGAGGTAATGGCACCTCTCTGTATACAGCACTTATGCAAAAAGGTATCATGATACCAAAGCCTCAAAAAGAGCAGTTTATTGAGTTTATACTTAGCTCATGTGACATTCCACAAGGTGCTCACTTCTGAACTTACTATAATGATTAACCAGACATAGTGATTTGCTTGAGAATTTCTATTTCTAAATTGCTTCTCTGCCTACTAACCTTCAATAATGTCTCATCATGCTTCAGTATATAGGATGACAAGGATACTTGCAGCTTTCAAGTCTTACCATTAACTCAGCTATCTTACAATGACTAATCATATTTTACAGATACAAAATCTTTAAGAGAAATATGAGAGGAGTGAAGCCAAATCATATCTGTGCAAAAATTAGCCACAAGGACTAAGTTTACTCAAGGCTTCTCAGGTGAACCTAATGACTATGGCATACAAATAAAACAGAAACCAAAGAGCCACTCTCCTTTAAATGCTGAATTAACATAGCACTGATGAAAACAAAATTAGCCTGACAGGTGTTATCATGACACTTATGTTGGGACAAGTTCTCATATTTGATTATTGCTAATCATGGGCCCCAATCCTTCCCACCCTCATCTACACCTGAAACAGGCGTGGTCTCTTGGAATTGCAAATGTCTTTAAGGATTTCTCACAACTAAGAGATGAACAAATGCTGTGGCTCAAGCCAAGGTAGAGAACTGAATTCATGTATCTGCCCAGCTACAGCAACACTGGGACCCACAGCAAACCTCAGCCACAGGGGAGAGTTTGGAATCGAACAGCTAAGGAGGCTTCAGTGACTTGTGGCTCCACAGACAGTCCTGACCTCAGCAACTTTCCAAGATCACCTGTGGGTGAATATATTCATTACCCTCTGCAGATATCTCTTTTGGAATCTTGGGCCAATTTTCTTATTCCCTTCCTTGGTGGTAAACTGGAGCAACAGGTCTATATGGATGGAAAGAGATAATGACAAAGAGGCCGACGAATGCAACATAAACATATCCAAATATCTGTCTTCCTTAAAAGCAGGCTTGAGATCTATGCACAAGCCTTCTATCCCAGCAGCTCACTGGCCCTGGGATCCTGAATAAGTCAGGACACAGCACGAGGCAGACTCATTCCAATGTTCCCAGCTCCTCACAGACACTGCAGCAATGGCAATCACTCAGCTGTAGCTGCAGCTCTCAAACAGAAAGTCAAGAGAAAGAGTCTGAACTTTGATTCACACACGGCTTTCAACTGCTCAGAGGGGCTGGATCAGATTGGAACCATTTCAGAAAAGCTGATGCCAATGGAGAAAATAGTCACAGACCGTGGTTCTGAAACACTATTTTCGATTACACTGAATGTCACTGTTTACACTGAACATGTCCAAGATGGTGAGGAACTGTGGAGTGACAGAAAGTTCATGTGCTCCCTGCTCAGTTATTTCCGAGGGCTCCAGTAGTGACTGCCAGCTCCTGTGACAAGCAAGTTAATTTCAGGGGCCAGACTCCAGTGTTAGGCTCAGTATCCAGTTTAAGGCATCTAACCAAGTGTTTGTCTGCAGGCTTTAAACTCCCATTCACCCCAACACAGATGCCATCAAGATTTCTCAGAGTGCAGACTGTTTTCACAGGCACTTCAAGGAGAAAAGTCACAGCAAGTTGTCTTCTCACCTGATCTGGAAACAGGGAAAGCAGAGGAGATTTGAAAACAATCTGTTAATTAATTACTAGGCTAACCCTAAGGAATATTAATCCCTGCAGTTTCTGGATCATATGATCTCTCTTCTCTTCCCAATAGCACGCTCCTGTAGAAGATGGTTCCAAAATGTACACTTCAACAAATAAACACACAACCTCCCCAAAAACCCCAACAAACACAAACCACCAACATTCTCCAAAATCAAACCAGAAACTTTTACAACTGTTGGATTATTTCTAGGGGTTTTTTTTTCCTCATACAGGACATACTATATTGTTCCTAGGCCTCTTAGATCATTCTAGCCTCTATTGCAATGCATGTTATATTGTCCACATCCCAGCAAGGTACATCCTCTGACCTTCTAGAAATCTGGAATAATCTAAGAGAGAAGCACACTCTGCTAAAACACTGTGCAGTTATCATACCCCGCAGAAACCTCCCCCACCTCATAAAAACTAGGCTCTAGACCTGGGTATTTCTTTTAAACTCTATCAAAGACATACCCAGGCATTTAGAATATACAAGTTGAACCCTTCTCTCTCTGAAATTAATGAGCTTCTGTGCTCCTGCAGTAAAGAAGAATTATTATCTTCCCTATGACAACAAATGCTTCTGGAGTGACAGGACTTTTACGAGACATAAAAGATGTCACATTTTAGGACTTAAGAGATGCTGGAAGATGGACAACAATGTGTGGTGACGAGAAAGCAAACTGAGTTAATTGCTTTCACAGCAGCTTAATGGCCATTTACTGCACAAGGTTGGAAGACCTCAATAAGGTCTTTCAGCTTGCAGAGGCTCTAAGAATGAAGAACCGGTTCCAAGGATTTGCAAAAATATTGAAATTGACATTAAATTTAACCCAGACTTGAAGAAAGAAGGTTCAGTCTTTGGATCGTGTTTTTCCAAACGTGGAGTTCAGGACTACGATACAAGCATGCTGCAGGGCACAGACAATGCGTTTGGAATGTTAAAAAAAAAAATAAAAAATAGAGAGCTTAGGAGTTCTGTTCACCGGCTGGGGCTTCATTTGTGGATTTTTTTCGGGGGGTGGGGGCGTTATTTGTTTGTCTTTTTAGTGCAAACATTTGCTTAAGTCGCCTTTCACCCCAGACTTTTGAGAGAGGACTTGGGATTCACCGCCGCCCGGGGGGCACGGGAGGCCCCTCGCGGCTCCGGCTCCAGCCTCCCGCCCTTCCCGGCTCGAACCGGGAGCGGAGCCGGGGCCGTCCCCGGGCTGCGCGCGCGCCCCCGCCCCGGCGCGCTCCCGCTGCCCGCGCGCGCCCACGTGACGGCAGCCGAGAAGTGGGTGAAAGGTCGCGCCGCGCCGCCCCGCCCCGGCCGCTCCAGGCCTTTCCACGCGCGCCGGGAAAGGCGCTGCCAAACAAAAGTTCCCAGGGAAAAGGACCGCGAGCGATGAAAGGAGCCGAGCGCAGCTCTCTCAGCGAGCTGGGGGGAAAAGGGGTGCTGAGCTCGTGCAGCCGAGCCATTTCTAGTCCGGTTGTCAGCGCTGAAAAGCCTCAGTAGTTCAAGGTTATGCTTTTCTTGAACAAGGAATAGTGATTTCTTCCTGGAAGAGGCTCTTCAATCAGGGCTGAAACTCCCCAAAATTTTAAAAAGGACTCAGATCAACTTTCAAACTAAGTCACAGCTGTGGCAGAGCGCGATACCTGTGTGACCATGAGAAGTCACGGTTCCTGCGCTAACAAAGATCCGCACAACACCACCTGTGCTATTGTAAACCGGCAGTCATTAGTTTATATCGATATGCTTACAAAAGGAAAAGAACCTGCTAGTTCACCACTTGTTTTATGTAGCATCCAGTCCTGATGGCCAGAAAAAGCATAAAGGAGTTAGCAGATCTGGAAAATGAACACGTCAGATACTCGGGAAAACATAATGAAAGAAGAACGAAGGAATCAGATCTCCATTTTCAGTGCTAGTCCCTTACACACACGTGAAAAGGAAATGAGCAGTTTTCTGTACTGTAATTTCCTTTAGACTGCAGATTGTCCTCTAAGTGCTGACAAACTGCCAGGTTAAGAGGAAGAATGAGACGTTTGTCTTGGTCCTACTTTGCACTTTTCTCTTCCCAAAAAAGGTGCTTCCTGTTACAGTTTCATCAACACTAGTACACATCTATTATAACTGGATCACAGCCCAAGTAATAGTTTAAGTTCCATTTTCTATTTTAGACCAGAGAACATAGAGCGAAGACCAAAGCTGTGGGAATATGAGGCGAGAAAATGTGATGCTGCGAGAACCTCGGTCTACCTTTTTACAAGAAGTCTAATTAGCATTCTCATGCAGTAAACCTGTCACGCCTTGAACAAGGTACTACATTTCCTGTGTTTGTAGTTCCAGCAGTTTGTAGTGACTGCGGTTTTTATAGGTTTTACCGGCTGGAATCACATGGACGTACAGACTAGTCTCTCTCTCATACACACACACCCACAATAAATTCGCTTCCGCACTCGCAAACCCACCACCGATGCCACGCAGCGCGCACACTTCCACAGACGTGAAGCTCCTCCCGGCTACGAGTCAAACCCACGAAGCTGCGGGTCACCCGTGTCACCTTTGTTTCGGCGGCGCCACAGATCCAGCGATTCTCCCGGTAAATTCTCCCGCTGTCCCTGTGTCACACCGCTCCCCCGCCCCCATCTGCGGCACTAAGGCACTGTCCCTCACACCGGGGCAAATCGCGAGCGCGATGCCAAGGACACCGCGCCTTTCCCGGACTCGCCAGCACCGCGCCCACCACCCTTCCCTGCGTTTCCACCCTTTTCTCCAGCAAGAACGAGCCCGCCTAGGAAGCGGCACCCGGCGCACTCGCACATGCACCACGGAACTTCGCGCTCGACCTAATGGAAACAATAATTAGGCTAAAACCGGACCGAGCGAGCCCGTCCGCCTGTCCCCGATGCTGCCCTTCCTCAGCCCCGAGGAAGGCGCACGGCGGCGCCGCGGGAGCGTCCCGGCCGAAGGGGGAGGGGAATTCATCCCGCGGTGAATCAGCCGGACACGGCGGGCACACGGCCGCCGCCGCCCCCCGCCCGGCCCCGGAGGCCGGCCCCGTGCCGCTCACCTGCGGAGACCGGCGGCGACGGGCGGCGAGCGGGCCGAGTGCCGCGGCGGCCGCTCGGGAACAGCGGTGGGACGGCGGCCGCTCCCCTGCACGCCCCGCGGAGGCGGAGCGGAGACGGGCGGGGAGGTGCCGTGGGAGGGATGGGGTGGCCTGGGATGGGCGGACGGCGGGGAGCCGCGACGCTGGCCGGCAGAGCCGCGGGGAAGTGTGGCCGTGGGGGTGGCGGTGCTGGGGTTGCGACAGGAAGCGGGAAACACGGTCCTTGTGGCCTCGCAGTCGTCCGCGGGAAAGAAGCTCCGGGACTGCGAGGAGAGGATGCGGGGCCGTAAACGAGGCGGGGGGAAACGTGCTCCTTGGAGGAGCATTGCGCGTGGGACACCAGTTCGCTGGTGAAGGGACTGCCAAGGAAAGCTGAGATTTCGAGCCCCCAGCCCCTCTGTGAGCCCAAGGCAGCTGCTTTCCTGGGCTCTGGCAAGAGTGGGGTCAGATCTTAGAGCAGGTGCAGATGGGAGTGTGAAGGAGCTTCCAAGGGAAGGCGCAGGACAGCAACCGCTCTCCCTCCTGGTGCCTTTTGCTCGGGAGCCCTGCTGGAGGGTCTTTCATTTGAGTTTTCTCTTTGGAGCCTGGGTTCTCACTGGTGCAGGTGAGCGGTGTCCTTACAAGGCAGCGCAAGGGCAGAGCCCCGGTGAGTGCCAGCAAGAGCTCCCTTGTGTGCGGGAGCCCCAGCACGGAGCCAAGGTAGCCCGCCATGGGAAGGACCAGCCAGCCCACTCTGCTCCAGCCAATAGTGGGATTGGAGGGAAAAAAGTACACTCAATGCATCTCAGTACAAGTGACTACATTCTTTTAAAAATGCAAAATCTTGAAAGTAATTAAAATTCAAAGGTGCCAGTCTCAGGGCAGAATGGCAGATGGCAGTCAGTTTGAAAATGACTAGTTTTTGAATTTGTAATGAACTTGCCACTTTCAAGAACTTGGCTATCAGATGCTTTGTTTGATGTTAGCATGATAACAGCTGGAAGCCTGCTCTGTCCCAAAAGAAGGTCATGGCCTGTTTGACTACAGTGGTGTCAGTATGGAGTCTCTCCTTCGAACTGCTAAGAGCTGGGATTCCTACATTTTTCCCATGTGGGCACACCCACCCAGCCATGCAATCCTCCCTGCTGCAATTTCCAGGATGTGGCTCAAAGCTTGAAAATACACAAATGGGACCAAATCCAGAAGCATGGACACTACAGACTAAATCTTTCCCTTACTCTAAAGATCATGGAGTGTCAATGAAAAGAAATCCCCACTTCTGATCAGAATTTTCCCTTCTAGTGTTGTATGCCTAATGATGCAATTTTAAGGTGTTATTCTTCCAGAAGGAAACATAAAGCCTAGGAAAAAGCAAGGGAAGGAGAAGAAAAAGCAGAGGCATTTAGATCTATTAAATCAGCAGAGCGAGAAAGAAAACAAAAGAATAAATCATCAGCTACACCCATCAACAGCACTCATATCTACATACGTTTGGCTAGGATAGGAATAGTGGATAGGAATGTAAGGTGGACAGTTACAAGAAGGTGATTGGGTGGGAAAAAGCAGGTGTGTTTCTCATTAGACACAAAGGTAACGTAAAATGTCTTGTTAGACATTTATTTACTTATTGTATCTTGCAGGTGCCTTTTACTATCAAGATATTTGTATAAAAAGAAAAGAACAAAAAATAACAAGTCTGTCTTTGTTCATTCTACCAGTACTTGTATACATATCTTAGTCTCTAGTCCTTGTTTTCATCTACACATGAAATCAGGAGAGTATCAGTCAGCTGAGAACATATGTTGATGTTAATTATTTTGTTCTCCAAATAATTGTGTGAACTGTCATGACTTAGGAAGCTCTGTCAAGACAGAGTGCTTACTTTAACATGATTAGGCCCCCTGCAGATAACCTTAGTGAAGATATGAAATCTATTGCCTTACGTAAAGCTGTGATGATTGCAATTTAGCTAAACCTGACTTGGCTCTGTTTAGCTGGCAAGTGTAAACATCACAGATAATCCTGCGAGTAATTCCCACTGGTCCTGACACTGGCATCTAGGTCAGGTTGTATTCACCCATTAACCCACAGAAGCCAGGTTGGTAGTTCTATAAGAAGAACCTAATCAGAACATTTTGTGCCTTTTACCGTGGCAGTACGCACTGCTGAAATGCTCTATGTCCTCTGCTAACTGTGTTTCTTCAGCTAAGAAGGTGATAAGATACAAGGTGATTCTGACACCCATGGCTGCAACTGCAATTTTCTGCATGCCTGCAGCATGGCCTGTGTTTCTGTAGCAACCTTGCACTGCTCAGCAAAGTTAACTCAATTTTTTCCCTTTAATCGTCCTATTTTTAATTTCTAAAAAATTATTAATATCATCAGCACAGACCACATGTGTTTGGTGCTGTAAGACTTATTGTAATTAATTCTGATCCTTGTAATCCAAAGAAATCAAAGTAATCAATGACAGGTCATGATAATCTGTGTTTTGTCAGACTGAAATAATAGCAGTTTACCATGAAGGTTATGTAGTTCTTGACTTAAATATATTTGGTTATCTTACCCCAAGCCTTCAAGACTTTCTGGTTTCTGTACATGCAGCATGACCTCTCTGTAGCAGCTTTTCTTACTCAGTGTACTTACCTTACATTATTTTTACTTTTGTCTATTTTTAAGGTATGGCAAAGTATTACACCCTAAACCTGGATCTGTTATGGAAGCATGGCTATCTCCAGTGCAATTTTGTGTTTCTCTGTTTTGGTTTATTAAAAAAAAAAACAAACAAAAAAAACCCAAAAAAACAAAACAAAACTTCAGATTCTCTAGTTGCTTATGTCAAGCAGTTTAATATTGGTAACAGAATTAGTCTGCTCATTGGAACTGAATTATTCAAGATCTTCTGAGCACAAATTTATTGGCTGCAGTCTCAGTTTCTTGAGCAGGTATTTTCCCAATTTTCTAGTGAAAACACCACTGCAGTTTCATTTTAAACAGGGCCAAGACTGCTTGGTTTGTTTTTATTTTTTCTTTCATGTTATCTCCCATGGTATTTAAAAATTAAGGTGTCCATAGTTAGAATGTAAGCACAGGTAAGTCAATGTTCCACAGTCACTGATATCCTGAGTGGCAACACAAGGTAGTATAGAAAATGAAATGAAGAACAGCTCAAAAATGTAGCTTTGTAACTTTGCATGAAAAGGTAAGTGTATGCATGTTTGTGTGCCAGCAGCCAAGGGTGAGGGCAAAGCAGGCCGGACAGGACCCTCCCTGACAAGGGCATCTTCTCTTGGCATCTGAGCAAGATGAGCAGGACAGGTCCTCTGAGAGCAAACTGGGCTGGCTGGATCATTAGACGAGTCCAAGGCTGTCAGGTGGAGAACAGCCAGGTGCGAGTCAGCTGCAGGAAGGCACTGAGAATGAGACTGGGTTCTTAAAAGGAGCTCCCAGGCTAAGCAGGGAGCCCCAGTGGGACCCTGCAGAGCAGATTCTCCCAACAGCTCATTTAAAAACCAGACAGCTGCATCCTTTTCTAAGGAGGCCCAGAGGTCTGGCAGCCAAAAGCCCAGGAGAGGGGAAGGGAGAATATCCTCAAGGCCCTGACAATGCACACGTGTGCATGAGTGTGGTCTCACTAAATGGCCACATTTGCCTTGCACGAGGCGATGCAGGAAAAGTATTAATTTATTTGTTTTCCAAATAATTGTGCAAATTGGAAGAACTCCCTGGTCAACTCCCTGGAGGGCAGAGAGGCCCTGCTGAGACCTTGACAAATTAGAGGTCAATCAATCTCCAACCATGTGAAGTCTAACAAGGGCAAGTGCCGGATTCTGCACCTGGGACAGGGCAACCCTGGTTGTGTGTACAGATTAGGAAATGAGAGGCTGCAGAGCAGTGCTGCAGGAAAGGGACATGGGGGTCCTGTTTATGGGAAGTTGGATCTCAGTCAGCAGGGCCCTGGCAGCCAGGAGGGCCAACCCTGTCCTGGGGGCATCAGGGACAGCCTGGCAAGGGAGGGGATTGTCCCACTCTGCTCTGCACTGGAGCAGCCTCACCTCCAGTGCTGGGGCAGTGTTGGGTGCCACAATATAAAAATGACATAAAGCTATTAGAGAGTGTCCAAAGGAGGGCCATGGGGATGGTGAAGGGCCTTGAGGGAAAGCCGTGCCAGGAGCAGCTGAGGTCACTTGGTCTGTTCAGCCTGGAGAAGAGGAGACTGAGGGGAGATTCTGTAATTCCAGGGAGAATTACAGAATTAAGGGAGAAGCTGTAATTCCAGTTACAGCTTCCTCCTGAGGGGAAGAGGAGGGGCAGACACTGATCTCTTCACTCTCATGGCCAGTGACAGGACTTGAGGAAACAGCATGAAGTTGAGTTGGGGGAAGTTTACGTTAGATATTTGGAAAAGGTTTTTTACCCAGAGGGTGGCTGGGCACTGGAACAGGCTCCCCAGTGAAGTGGTCACAGCACCAAAGTTGACAGAATTCAGGATGTGTTTGGACAATGCTTTCAGGCACTTGGTGGGATTCTTGGGGTGGCCTGCACATGGCCAGGAGTTAGACTCGATGATCCTGATGAGTCTCTTTCAACTCTATGCTTCTATGAAAGATGCTTCTACGAAAGTCTTTACAAAATCCAGCATCCAGAAGGGATAAGATGTTTTGCCAGGATCAAAATATTGCAAAACTGTGTAGTGCACATTACTGGTCAGTGAAAATCATTTGGTGATTTCATATACCACAAATACTGCCCATGCCTTGCTACATCCTCCTTCTCTTACATGTTCCAGACCAATCATGTGTCCCAAGCCCTCACTAGTGTGAATCAACCATCTCATCCACTGCTGTTATACTGAGTAGCACTAAGCTCTGCCAGCACACTAATGTCTCAGACTTTGAGCTGGCTTTGTCTTTTTCCATTCTAAAATAGTTTCTCATGAAGATGCAGTAACAATTCAAGAGATATTTAAGCAGATCAGAGTGTCTTGCCATGTCTTGCACTGCTTTTTTTTAACCAGAACTAACTTCACTTGACTGAGTTGTCAACAGAGTTATCAGACTACCCTGTGACAGATCTGGCACAGAACATGTGGTGTGCATCTGTGATTGCAACAACAGAAAGATGTTTTGGGAAAAAAAATATGCCCCTCTTCTCCTAACCAGGATCCTTTTTAGAACACTTTTAGTTTATTAATTTTTTTGAGTGAGACAAGTGTTTTGTTTTTAAGGAACGGCAAAATGATCACTCAAAATATGTCACAACTTTAAAGTTGGATGGGAATTTAAATCCAAGTAAAACAAGTGTACAGTGCTTTGTCAAACTAAATAGGCTTTACAGTTTGTCTGCAAAGTGCAGGTGCCAGTTAACCACTAAGCAACCCATCATTGCTTTAGAAATTAAATCCTCTCTAGTAATTCTCCATGGCCACGGTTATGTCCCCAGTCTCTGATATTACTGTGTGGAACAGCTAGGATAGTCTCACCTGTTGTAACAATACCTCCAAAGAGATGACCAGGGAACCAAGGGAACACGAGCACTAATCAATATCCATTGGGAAGTGGGCAAGTATAGGTCTAATACACTATTGACCAAAATGTCCATAAACTGAGCAGGTACCTAGGTTTTTTAAGGAAAGTTTAAATTTTTAATTAACTAACTGTGAGTAAACCCCATTGGGATTTCCTAAAAGTGCCTGAGCCTCTTTGGCAGAAGAGTGCAAAAGAAATTAAGTGACAGCTGTATACTCAATGTTCCAAGCAATTCACTCTCTCTCCACGTTATTTTTAATACATATTGACCAGAAAGACAAGAATGAAAGCACTGCTGTAGCACACAGAAGAGAGAGCCTTGCTGGGCAGTTCATAGGGGATCCTCCACTCAGAAAAATGGGCCAAGAGGCCATTTGGTGGGAACACCTGCAGCAAGTGACAGAACTGCATCACATGCAGGTTTTTAGATCTCATGGTTTTCATTTCTCTCCTTCTGATGTTTCACTTCTTATCTGCTGCTTTGTGTATTTATGGCTCCTGCCTTTGTCCTTCAAAGTCACATTAGGGGAGGAATACAGATGATCTGACACCATCCTGGATGTGAGAAGATGGACGACATCCCAGGTCTAAAGGGTATTACATGCAAGCTTCACAGCATGTGCCTAAGGTTATGCTAACAGTAGCAAAATGGAGCCCGGCCAAGCTTTGAAAAGAAAGTATGTAGTTGGAAGTTTTCTAAGGTAAGGGAATAAGTCAAAAATACAATACTAAAGGTTACTGTATTAAAGGTTACTATATTAGAAAAAGCCACAGTGAATGTTGCAACCTAATGGTGGTTGTGTTTGTGCCATTCCCTGAACTCTGCAAAACTTTGAGAAAGAAAACTCTGTAGCCTGAAAATACACATAATTTCTAGCAAAGACTAGAAGCATATTTAGAGATTATTTTAAAAGTTATTTAGAGGTTTGGTTTTCAGATTGGTGGATCTGGCAGATACTTTTGGAAAGATACTATTATGTCCACTCCTAAAATATTTAAAATTATCTACTGTCAGTAGAAAATTTGTAATGCAGACTAACAGCCACTGTAAAACTGATAGCATAGTTTTCCTTAACAATTTCAAATGCCAGCCAAACTGAATGGGTTTGCATTGCAGAATTTTTTTGCTCATTGGGCCATAGATAATGTATGTGCCATTTTCTGCTGCAGTCTCCTGGGTGGAAGCAGAACTGTTTGTTACCCACGTAGGTCTGCAAGGACAATAATATTAATTATTTCTGACTATTTGCTTGATTTCTGGTGTACCAATTACATGCCTTACAGTAGTTCTCAGACTGGTTTCAGAAGTAGATTGAACTGTTGTTTAGAGATGAAACTTTAAATGAAGGAAGTAAGTTCAATTCCTTGCTATTCTAATTTACAGTGAAAGAGTATCAGCTGATTTCCTCCTTTATTTCAAGTTAAGCAGACGACATGAGAAGGCTGCACAAAACCTCATCTGTGCAGGTGGGGAGTAAGGAGGAGAAAAATCCTTTTGTTTCACCTGGTTTTGCCATTTTAGAAAATGAGAAATGCGCAGGATAATACAACATGCTGAGTGGACTAAAGTAGTAAACTGAAGTAAACTAAAAGATTATTCCTCTTTCCTTGTAGTTTTTGATGAAATGAAGCCTCCAGGCCTTGCAACACTCACTAGGACTGCTGTTGGTTGCATAGTGTTGCTGTGTCACTGTAGCCCAGTGTTTCCCTTCAAACCTCATCTCTGCCTGCCTGCCTGAAGCACATCCACTCATCTCCCATACTAAATTTCCTTCTGACTCAGATATGCCTTCTTTAATGTGGATACAGCAGTGTGAGGACATGCTCTTCCATCCTGCCTAGAGCTTTTTGATTTTTTTTTTTTTGCTCTATATTTCAGGATACCTCCCAGAAAATACAGGAAATTTGAATTGCAGCAGCTCTGTCCCCATCCAGCTTCTCTTGGCATCTAGCCTCTGTGCCAGAGCTATTTCCAAACTAAGCCAGATGAAATATCCAGTATTGACCACCATGGTCACAGCAATCAAACTAAGATCCACAGTGCTACTGTTTATGAAGACTGTTCCTTAACCACTCTTTCAGGAAAGGTAAATGTATTCTAACTTTAGTCTTGAAAGAGGGCTCGTTTTCATTATAATGCTCATCCTAAAGTAAAAACTCTCAGTGCTGTGGTTTCTCTCAGATCACACCAGTAATTTCTATAAATAAGCTGCAATATGAACTCGATTCCTTAGACTTTGTTTCAGATGTATAATGCATAACCAACAGATCTTAAGGCCTGTAGATTTGCAGTGTATGCAAGTCTCATCTTCAGTCAAAGCTGAGTGTACACATATGATTAAAATCCACCTTTGTACCTTTTCTGTTGAATTTCCTTATCTTTTTATATTTGCAGCCATAATAAAGCATAATTTATTTGTGATGTGTTTCCTTTAGCTTTTATAGTACTTTCAACTCAAGCAAAGCAGAGTGCTGAATGGGGAAGAAGAGGGAAAAATCCTTCAGAAACTGGGACAGGACATTAGAAAGCATTCCTGCCCTTCTGTTGTGTTCTGTTGCCTTTGATGTCCCTGATGACATGGTGAAACCTCTTACATCCTTACCAGGAAGAAATGTCTGGCTTCCAAACCAGGATCTTGGTTACTGCTCGTGAATGTTTAACTTAAAAGCCCAAATCTTCCTTATATCTGCCATGAAATATCTGACATCAGCAAGATGGGTTTTTGCATTTATTTCCCCTCATCAGAAACTGACACTAACACCAGCAAAGTTTTACCACCAAGGCCTCATTAGAGAGCAAAATTGTTTAAAGGCGAAGAATTCGTTCATGGGTTACTTTGAGTGTTGGGTTTTTTTGCCCTGTAGTTGTCTGTTTTGCAGGTTTTATTTATTAGCCCTGCTGGAGCAATTCCCAGAGCAAACAATTTGTCATATTGGTCTTCCTTCCTCACTTAATAGGCAAAATGTATTGCCTTTATATTTTTGTAATTTAATACTTCTGGAGAACATTGATGTATCTACATGTATGAAAAATAAATCAAGTCTGGAAAAGGTGTTTTGTATGGGGTGCAGAAGTAGTGAATTTTGTGGTACACTTCACCTAAGTATGTGCAGGTGAAAGATTGGCTCTGCACTAAGAAGTGCACCATAACATTTTTCAGTTTCTGGAGAAATATATGTGCAGGTGAAAGATTGGCTCTGTGAGTAAACAACTAAGAAGTGCACCATAACATTTTTCAGTTTCTGGAGAAATTGAATTATTTAGTCACATTTAATGACCCTGTGTTTATCAGACCATCCCAAGGAGTAATAAAAATTGTTACAGAAAGCAAAATGTTTGACTAACCTATTTACCAAAATTAAGTTCAGGTCACAGTAAGCTGGGCAGCAGAAAGTAATCCAAGTGCACAAGTCCTTTCCTGCTGTTGTGGAGTGACCCTAAGCATGCAGTGGACTTTGTTCATGTTTGTCACTGAACAGCTCTAGTTCGTGTCATTCTGCTCAGTTTTGTGGTCGTACACAAAGCACAAATTCTTCCTACATGCATCTAAAACACGTATTGTGACCACATAAACTGCAGAGAGCAGATAAGTAAAAGCGACTGGAAGCACAGACCATCAACATGTTTCACAAACAAGTTTTTCAGGACCTAAACCGTTACAATATGCCCGACTCTGTGGGCTGTTTACAAACCTGAGGGCAGGTCAGCTTCCCAGGTAATCCAGGTCTGCCAGGCTACTGTCAAAATACTGTCAGCCAGAGAGTGACTATTGCAGGTCCCCTGTCCTCCCTGCTGGAGCTTCACACTCTCTTTGTGTGTGAGAGCAAGCCTAGTTTGCATTTGTGCCTGGGAAGCTAATTAATTTAGCAATCACACAGATGAACTGCTGATGACTAGAATAACACCTGCAGTTTAGGGCCAGGGGAGAACGGCTAAGATAAAAAAAGGCGTGGGTATGTGGAATTATTAAAAGCAAAGGCTGAGAAGTTTGTTGTCTTCTGTATAGAAGACAATATAAAAGAAAATCAGCTGGTCAGAGGAGGGACTGCAGTTGCATCTCTCCTTCAAAGACTGTACTTTTTTAATGATTTAAAATGAAGAATAGTGGAGAAAATCAATATTGTGAAACATCACAGGATGCAAGGAAAGAGTGCTTTCTACCAAAGCTCATGAAAATAGTGGAGTGCTATTCCTCAGTGTATCTTATGCAGGCCTAGTATTTGTAACAAAGTGAGAATGACTCTGCCAGTGACTGATTTTATGTGGCTTCTAGGAAGAAAATATTATTTGAATAATGAATTCCATGCAGGCAGATTTTGCTTTTAGAAATAATTGCATGAAAATTACTTTGGAAAACATGCATGGGGGAAAGATACGTGCTCTAAAAGAAAGGCATAATACCATGTCCCTAAATGTACTTATCTTCATGAATCCTGAGTTTAAGTTAGGATTTCAAAGTGATCCTCACTTTGAAAACTTGGTGAGGTACTGCACTGTGTCGCATTAGGTCTTTAGAGTGCAAGTATCAATGCATATGTTACTGAACAAGCACTTTGTGCAAAACCTTCAGTAGAAAATAGGTCATAGTGCCGTCATGTGGCTGCTGCGAGAAGAAATAATAAACAAAGGCCTTGGAAAAATGTATGCTTCAGGGTTTAGTGCAACATAACTATCAAGAAGAGGCACTCACAAAACATAGACTGCGTATTTTTCTCATTGGGAAACTTTTCTTCTTGCCTTTCCAGCAGCTGCTTTCAAGCAGGACTCAACTAGATGACCCATTGACCTTACACTGTCTGACCTTTACGTTTTCCTTTTGAGGAGATACTTCAACTCATCTGTTTGGAGAGAAGAAGGAAATGATGGATTCATTTTTTGATCTTATCATTTTTGTGACTGATCTTTTGTTATTACATCATTTTCTCAGTAGCATAGGACTACCTACATGGCGCTCAATATTCTTCTTAAACCAGCATGAGATGTGTTTAAATAGTTTTGGATTACTGCACTAAAGAAATTAGCTAAACTTAGAGTTACTCCACTTTCATACTTTTTCAGAGTGTACTTCTACAAAGCCCCTTGAAAGCAAAAGGTGTTTGCTTGTTCATTTTTATCTTGGTAAAAAGTCCTGCACAATACTGGCTTCTCACAGGTATCTGCAATTCTCAGCCCTCTCCTGGGATTGAGTTGGATATGACTTCCAGAGATAGAAATGTGCAGTTTTGCTGGATTTGTAGTGATAGTGTACAAACAGCGTGTATATTGATGCAAATACGATTGGGCTTTTGGAGATATCAGCTAACTTCCCTCACCCCCTTTCATCACTAGCCTTCTGTGGAGGGGATCCTGGCTACGTGCATCACTACTTTTCAGAAGCAATATTAACAATTACAATGACAATGCTGCAACAGAGATGAGGTTGCAAAATCTCAATTTTTTTCACAGGGTTCACACCTTCATAATCTTCCTGTGATAGCTGGTGATGACATTGGTAACAGTGTTAGCCCTGTGAGCCCACGACTGACCTTTCACACTGTAGCTGCAGTCCTCCAGTGAAGATGTCACCTGTCAGTGTCATGGGATTCCAGCACTGCATGAAGGGCCATTACCCACCAAAGACACCCTTGCCTGGAGTCTCACATGTAGGATGCTGTCACTGGCCATACTCCTTACCAGGGATGATAAGTAATGGGTATTACAGCATGTGCAGCTGCACATGGGCTGTGCATATGTCACAGTGCCTGTAGGGTAAATATCAGAAATAAGACCTGACTTTACTCAGAAAATGTAGACATGTTCTCCATTCCTGCCCCTCCCTCACACAGATTCTTGCAGCAGTCAAGAGACAGTAGAGACCTTTGAATCATCCCTTAAAAACAAGTGGTGAGGACAAATAGAGGGAGTCTTTCTCAAACAGCTTGTCATTTCAAAAGAAGGCCACAGGCACGAAAACACTTGGCACCCTTGCCCAAAATGGACTCTTGAACTGGACAAGATACATGCTTTGAGGTTTAGCAACTTATTTATTTCTCTCTCTGTAAATACTGGTGCTAGGACACTATCACCTATGCTGGTGTTTACATTTCAGGCTGCTGACAGAAAAGGTGGACAAGTGTGGCTCAATCACATCTTGTTCAGCAAAATCTCACCAAATACCAATCAGTCATGGTGGAAGTGGCTTAACAACAGATCCAGTTGTTCAAAATTAAAAGAAGAAGACAATGAAACTGCATGCTTGGCTGGGAAAATCACTAGAGAAAGCATCACTGCTGGTGCCACAGCTCTCAGGGGCAGTGCCAGGGTAGCACAGGTTTTCCTCATGGCCCCAGACCCTGGGCTGCAGTGGTTAATGAGACAACTGGTGTTTTCATGTACATGGGGAGTTTATGATTTATGCCTCAGAAGGAGAAAGCACAGTTTATTCGGAGGGTTAAAGGGGAAACCTCCCACTTTAGAAAGGGAGGGTACATAAAGCCAAGGTGTTGTTTTTTAGGTCAAGGAGCGGAGTTTAGTGAAAATTTGCCAACATCCAGGCACTTGCCCCAATCTACCATCATGGCAGAGGTTTTCTTACCTCATGGTGGCTCTCTGATACTTAATCTACTAAATCTGATCCCTGGTCTTTCTGTGAGCAGTGGCAACACATCCTTTTCCAGGCAGCTGGAACATGCCCCACAGGTATTGCAATGGCTCTCCAGGGCTAGGAGAGGAGCCCACAATACTTATCTTACGCTTAAAAATTAATTCTTAGACACCTAAAATGAAGTGAGATGGATTCCTTCTCAAATAAGTTGGTCCAGTAGTGTCTGTTTATGGCCAGATACTGCCTGCCTGCCTGCTCCCACTGATGACTGCAGTGCAGTTAACTCCATTTCTTCCAATGTGCGTGAAGTGTTTTGCTGTGGGGGTCAGAGCTACAGGTTTGGTCTTCTATGTGTCTTTTGTGTCTTCTGACATTGTGTCTATATAGCAACTGAAATAATGAAACATTTAATTAGAAAAGGAAGTGATTCATAACATCAGCTTTGAAGCAAAATATTTTACCATAATGAAGCAAGAAAGTTGCAGTGACTCATTTTATCTTCATTTAAATGACAGGGCATCCCAAGAAATATCTGCAATTTGAGGGAGTCTCCTTTGAAATCCAGCCCAGTGTACTTAATTCTCTTAGCTAGAGACACAGTGTGGGAATGCTTGGGAGCCTAGGGTGAACTTCCCTCATGACACTCCATGAAAGACTGACTTGGGTGAAGAAACCCTACTGTAGAAAGATTTACACCCACACTGCAAGATTGCTAATTTAGCCTGCTGAGATCCTGTCTCCAACAGCTGATTGTGTTGACAATGCCAAGAAGCACATTCAAGCACATCCATGCTCCTCTAGGCTGAAGGTCATAGTGCACACAACACTATAAAGAATCACAGCACTTCATCAAAATTGTTAATTGTGCTTACTGCACCTGCATCCTGGTGACATTTAAATAATAATAGTGCTGTCCATAGTCCTGTCTGACTCTTGGGGTAGGCTCTTTCCACTTGTAGTGCTGGGCTCTTGTCAAGGACAGAATGAAAATCAGTAGCAGATCCTCCATCTTCCCAAGAGAAGTCCATACTGTGAGGTGCTGAGTCCCTGGCTCCAATCCAGCAAAGCATTAAAATAATTTACACGTGCATTTTGTGTCAGTGTTCCTGTGCTTGGAGATGAACCTGCATTTTGATGGTTGCTGCAGAGGAGAACAAGTCCTTTACATGCCAGGTGATGTGGAACAACAAGAGCAGCATTAAACCAAAACATGGTATTTGAACTTCTCATTTTTAAGATTTTCAGGCCTTCTGTCTGAGTGACATCCATGCTCAAACAACTACTTTCAGCAGTGATTTTTATACTGAAGCCTCCTTTTAGGCTCTGCAACATTAGAGTGTAACCGTCCCTTCAACTTATAATCAGTCCCACTAACAGGAGTGCCAAATAAGACAGAATTCAAAGAATGTGTATTTTTGGTGCATGTCTGGTATTTGAAATACCTTTCTCTGCTAGATGCCACCACCAGTTAATTTTCAGAAGTAATTTTCACCAATATACAGGGAAATAAGTAGCCAAACAGTGTGAAGTACAGAAAAAGTTGCTGTGAGACATGCAGACTCAGCTCCAAAGGCAAAAAATTGTGCAAGAATTCCCTGTAACTGATGACTTATTAAACTAAGGTGTGTTTATGAACTACAGGAACTGGGTAGTTATCTACTTCCTGGAAGTTCTTAAGTGTTGCCTGGAACATTTAATTCACTTTAACTGAACAAAGTCAACTATAACACAGAAAAATCCCACAGGTCACAAACAAAGCCTGGCAAGCTTTAAAAGAGGGGAGAGCAAGATTGGCATGCACTGCAAACCACTAGAGCCAGTCTCAAGCTGTTGTAATGTACTTGCTGCATGTCTGGTGTGTCTTCCCAAGCAGCCCTATCTCCTGGTGCTTTCTATTCAACAACCTTGTCCTAGCAAATGCTGAGTGCTGCTCACCTTCTCTTTAGCCTTGCAGCCTGTTAACTACACCACTGCCACAGTGGCTAAGCACTCTCCTTCCAAAGGAAATAAACCATCACAATATTTTACACTCCACAGAACCCATTTCCAAAATAAAAAACTTTCAAGCACAGCTTCCGTACAAAAGCCATTCCTGGCTTCCATACATGCCAGGACAGAAAGCTGCTGCTGGCTTCTTCCTTGCCCCTGTTGCTCATCCACAAACCCACTAGATGGGGATAAGCAGCTGCCTAGCAAACTAAGTGCACCATGGCACAATATAACCTACCACAATTGCAGCTCAAAACTGAACATGTCTGGTGACTGTTCACACACAAAAGGTATCTGGAAACAAAGCAGCTGCAGGCCTTCAATTTTGCATTGCAGCCCACAAACTACACAGCCTGTGCTTTCAATATACCATGCTATTATTTACTTTCAGCAGGTTAAAGCACAAAACCTGAAAACAGCCAGCATCTGTTACCAAAAAAATCCCAACAAACGTCAGGAAAGAAAGCTGTTGCTAGCTTTCCTCACTCTGTGGAGCCTATAAACTGCACTTCAGACTCTGGGACTGTATGTGCTTCCCATGCCCTGTACAGCTGCCTGTGATGTCCTTGTTGAGCATACAACTTAGTAGCTTTTGCTAATAGCTACTTGTGTTTGAATGGAAATCCTGGGTTCGGCAGGTGTTTGCAGGGTCACTGGTGGCTCTGTTGTGATGGTGTGGGAGCGGGAAGCAGGGCTCTGCAGCTTTTGCTGATGGCATTGGTGGCAGACTGATGGCAGGGGAGAAGCAGGGCACTGGTGTGAATTGGAGGAGTTATGCTGATGCCATGTATTGAGGAGAAGGAGTGAAAACAGCAAGGTTTTCACCTTCTGTTCAGCAACTGTGGTGTGTTGCACAGGGGATGAGCCAGAAGATGGGAAAATGCCAGTTCCCTCCTTTTCACCCTATCTAACATTGGGGCAGGGATAGATAAAGAGGATGTGATTTATTATGCAAGTTAAATACTCACATAGCTGGGAAATCCTGCATAATTGCAGATCCCACAGGAAAAGGCATGGAAGACTCGATCTTGTTAATGAATGAACCAGACCTTGGAGGAACCTGAGAATGACACCCTGGATGTGATACTGAATACTGCTTGAGTGTCAATCTGAATAGAATATATTCCCAGTAAAGAAGGCCCATTCTGAAGAGCATAGGCTGGTGCAGGATTTCAGAGCAACAATCCAAATAAATAAAGGGCAAGTACTTATTTGACTGTTCTGGATTTTGAAGATGCTTTCTTTTGCATTCTGGTGGATGAGCAGAAATCCAGCAATGGGAAGAAAGATGCAGCTATACTATGACAATACTATGACAGAGATCAAGCAACAGCTCTACTCTCTTTGGTAATGTATTTGCAAAAAACTGGAACAGTGGTCAGGTAACGATGATAACGTAACTCCATGCCAAAATGTGAATGAAAGGAGGTCAATTGGCAGAAATACTGAGACATTCATAAAAGAGAAACAATTTCTGCAGTTTGGTGGATAACTCTGTGTTGGGAGGAATGGGTTAAAGGTGAGGAATATTACCAATAGTTCAAGTGACTGTGCAGCTGGGAATAATTCCTGATAAAGCAGAGTGAACAGCAGGCCAGTGAGGCTGTAGCATGGACAAGTTCAACAGCGCCCGCTTGTGCCTCTGCCTGGGTGTTGCTTTGGGGATACCCCAGTTAGCAGGATGACGGAAAGAGATTTACTCTTTTCAAGTGTTTTAACTGTGGGTTTGTGGGATTATGGTTGGCTGCCTGTGAACTTTGAATCATTAACTATGAATTGATAAATTCTCACAACCACTAGAAAATCAATCTGCCATGCAAATAATCCTAAAATCCCTGTAGGAGTGGTAAAAGGGGGAATAGCTCCAGAGGAATACTGGCAAATAGATTTCTCTGAGTTATCTAAATGTAGATGTTATAGGGATCAGCTAGTTCTGGTTGATACTTTTTCAGGATGTGCAGAAGCTTTCCATTGCTGCCCCAGCTGAGCCAGGGAGGTTGTTAAAAATTTTAATAAAAGAAATAATTTTTAGATTTGGAATTCCAGAGGGTTTATCTTCAGACAACAGACCACATTTCATTGAAGAGGTGGTTCAGGGATTGTCTAATTCCCTTCAGTTTAAGGGGCATTGGCACACCCTTTGGAGAAAACAATCTAATGAAAAAGTAGGAAGGTTGAATCAGACTATGAAGACAAATTGTCAAATTTTAGGTAGATGTATTATCTGTTGCTTTACTGAGAATCCAGATTACTCCATGTGTTAGAGAGGGAGTAAACCCCTTTGAAATTCTGTATGGCAGATTGCACCCAGTTAATACAGTTAATTTGATCACAAAAGGTGATCAAATGCTTGTGAAAGATCATGATATGTCGAGAAATTATCTGTTATCTCTCTCTTTCTCTCGGGTTTTGTCCTCTTTGCGTGGTACCTCAACTGGCAAACTCTCCCTTCCTTTGGATGTGGCTGCCCACAGCTTTCAATCAGGAGACACTCTTTATATCCAGCCCTGGAAGGATGAACTGCTGGTGGGAAAGAAAATGTTTATCTCCAATGTTGTGCTGCAGTTTATAAGCTGCAATGGGAAACTGAAGACCACCAACATCTTTCTATCCTGGCTTTGTGAGGGAACATTTGGCTGACTTTTTCACTTTTGGAGCTGCACGCGTGCTCGGTGAAGAGGCGTCAGGGTACGTTTAGATTGTTAGGCAGATGCACACCACCATCTAGTGGTGTTTTGGAACGGCATCGGGGGAAGGCAAAGAGCCAGCTCTTGCTCATCTGCACTTTTCCATTTCACCCTCCAAACTGTACCACCAAATCTGAGGCTGTGCACTCTCCTTTCCAAGAAATGTGTCATCTCATACTTTCACTCTAGGAAAAGCCCAGCTCACAACGAAAGAAGTCCAGCAATTGCTCCCACACAAAAGGTGCCAGGACAGAAAATTGATGCTTGCCTTCTTTCGGCATGGAGTCTGTAAGCTGCATTAGCAGCTCTGGGGATATGTGCTTTCCTTCCCACCTAAATATACCACCACGTTATTTACTCTCAGCAGACTCCAGCTCAAAAATTGAAAACATCCAGAGACTGCTTGCATACAGAAGTTTCCAGGACAGAAAGATGTTGCTGGCACCTTTTCCTTGTAGACTGTCAACTGCACCACCAGTACTGGGGCCATGCACTTTCCCTGCCAACAAAATCATCACACATGATCACTCTGGAGAGAGACCATCTTCATACCAGAAAATGTTCAGCAATAGCTCCCACACAAAAGGCTGAAGGCTGTTGCTGGACTTCACTCTCCCCTGCAGCCCATAAATTGCACCACAAACACTGGGGTAATGTGCTCTCCTTCCCACCTAAATCTACTGTTAGGAAACTTTCCTGCCTGACCACCCAGCAGCCACTCTGGCAGTCACACTCCCAGCTCCAGATGCTTTAATTGCTGGGACTGAGGCCCCTTCACAAAGGATGGCTCCAGTGATCCCTGGGTGCCCCTCCTGACTCCCCACACTCACACAGTCAGAGCAGGTTTCCTTACTGGATCAAGCCCCAGTTTCCCATAGCAGAGCCCCAGATATCTGGGTCAAGCATTTGCTCTGGGCAGGGTTGGGACACACAGAGTGTGGCCTGGTGTGGGGTGGAAGGGCTGTGGGGATATTACAAGTGGAAGTGGAAGGTCAGCAACAGCTCTGTCCTGTCACCTTTGCCGTGGGAGCAGCCACTGAACATTTACCGTTTCAGAGCTGGCTCCAGAATGAGAGTGTGAGGGTGGGAAGGGGGGCATATAGTCCCGGTGTTGGTGAGACACTTCAGAAAATAACTCCAGAAATAGTGGAATTTTAGTTGCCCAGCCAACTAAATGTACAATGACACTCTCTAAAACACCACAAGCATAGCTCCAAACTTGAAAACTTCCAGTGACTGCTCCTACACAAAATTTGCCCAGACAGAAAGCTGTTACTTTGCCTTCACCTTCCCTTGCAGTTTATAAACTGCATGACCAGCACTGGGACTCTATGCTTTCCTTCCCACCTAAATGTACTGTCACAGTATTTACTCTTGTCAGAGCCCAGCTCCAAAACTGATAGCTCCCAGGCACTGCTACCACACAACATTTGTCAGGAGAGACAGATTTTGCTGGTCTTTACATTCCTGCTGTCCCTGTTCCACAGCACCACTAGATGGGGCGATGCACCTGTCTGGAAAACGAAATATACCCTGGCACCATATCAAACCAAACATAGCTCCAAAATAGAAAATGTCCAGCCACTGCTCCCCACAAAAAAAAAGATTCCAGGACAGCGCACCTTTGCTGGCTCTAGGTCTGTGCAGAAAGTGATCTGAGGGATGAAAAGTGAACAAAAGTGTACATAGGGTCCCTGGGTTGCGAGGAAGGGCACTCAGAGGACCATGGGGTACACAGGATGGCATTTGGTTCTCAAATCCACACAGAAAGGGACATGAAAGGTGAGAGATGAACACATCATAGTGTCATTCCCTCCTGCCCTCATTCCCCTTACTTCTGTGAGTTTTGTAACATTTGGTTGGTAGAGATGAAGCCAGGATGTGATGCAGGTGTGCAGTCAGTGAGAGCCACCCTGGCCACTGCCCACTAACCCTGTGTAACATGGTACCAACCAAAAATGTTATTGCAGCAGCACTTGATTTGATAATTCCAGTCCTTAAACCAAATGCTTTCTGTAAAACACAACTGCTGTTGCAGGCATGGCCATAATCTTCTGATTTTCAAGAATGAGACTTTTAGGGCTAAACAACAAAGGAACTCAACAATGAACTGAGGTTGTGTGGAATAACATGCTGCAAAGAAGTCCGCTGGAAAGCAAGATCAGAGCCCTGAAAGCCACCTGTGGTTAGCCTAAAATTGCTGATGGATTTACAGCTGTTGCTTTAATTTGTAGTGTGTAAAAAACAGTGTCCGTAAAAACTACCAAACAGCTCTGATGCTTTCAAAAAAACACAAATGAATTGTCATATATCGTATTTCATTCTAACCAATTTACTTATTGTGAAGTTCAGGTAGGGAGCAGCTGAGAGCACTTACTGCGCATTAATTGTTACTACTTTATGTAAAACTGTATGTCATAGACTGCTTTGAAGAATTAAAACTATGGTTGCACAGATGTGGGCAAAAGTTCTAGAGAAACTTTGCCACAAATAATAATTTGCATTTCAAAATTAATCTACTTCAGCAAATTCTTATACCCTTTCCTTTGCTTCTTCCAAATGCAAAGGCTACTTGAATGCACCTTCAAAAGGGTTAGTAGAAGAAAATTCAAACTTACATGCATGAGAAGTTGTAGAAAGTGAGCTTGGATTTCAGTGAATATTTTCCTGAAAATTCTTTGTAATAAAAATCATATTCATTCTGCCATGTAACAAAATTGATATCATGTGAGCAATTGCAACTCCCAAATACACAGCACAAAGAAGAGTGATAAATAATTGCAGTGAATGCTTTTTGGCTCAAAAACCTAAATCTACCACATATATATGGATTGATACATTTGCACAGATGAGATTATTAGGCAAAGAAGGTAGCTCCTTGATAAATAATTCAGAATGGAGTCTTTTTTATTTGTTAGCTTGGTTGACTGGGCAGATTCAAGCCAGACGAATAGAGAGGCTTGAATTGTTCATTTTGGATGAGATGCTGAATTCTAGCATATCTGAGTAATGTAATGGTTTAGGGTACAATGGATCAAAAAAGCTTTTTCTTATGAAATGAAAGAAAATTTACTGTGTTACTCCAAAGTATAGGAGCCTAACTGGGAAATGTACTTAAAGAATTTATTTTAAAAAGCAGTGAAATGTGGCAGAATTTCATGCTTCCCAGTGTAGTATCTCATGACCTGTAGAAAAAAACATGAAGAAAATAACCACTCATCTAATCATTCCCCCCAAATCCCAAGTTTTCAGGATAATTATGAAAGTTATGTCAGGACTTCCACTCTTTCATAACCTTCCTGACAAACTTTTATAACTACCCTGAAAACTTGGGAGCTGGGGGGGCAATGTCAGTATTTTAGGGTTTTTTTTTTTAACTTTGGGGGGTATTTTTCTTACCCTTTGCATTGTGTCTGTATATTTCTGTTCTCATGATTAATGTGCTTTGTTTCTTTGCCCTGTGGTCCCTTAGCACTTCACTTTTGCCATCATCTGTATCGGTTTCTCTCCCTTTCTTTACTGTTGGATTAGTTCTTTCTCATTCAGCTCCTTGTGCCTTGAAAACTACTCCTGCAGTCCTCCCTCCCTCCTTTCCCTAAGTAAAAATCATCTAATGCTGGAAATCAGATCTTCACAGGGCTGGAACTTGCCTACCTTATTAGGCCAGTATCACCTTTTAAAGGACCAACTACATTCACAAAACATCAGTAAATGCCTGCATATAGAAATCTGCAGATTAAATTCAAGGAACTTAACTCATGTTGTGAGTGCGGCATTCAAAACTGAGAAAAACTAGAATTAAGCCTGCTTGTGCAACCATAGTTTGGCCCACTGATTATGCTGCAGTAAGGTTTGGCATTGCTAGACCACTGTCTTTCCTCACAGGCCTTAAGTTATTCATGAGGTGAATATTCATGAGCTGTTGTAGTTTGTTTCCTGACAAGTGTCCAATCTTTCTACAGACTATAAAAAGTTAATTTTCTTAATGAGATTTTCTTCACAGCTCTGTATTCTTTAATTCCCTTAATAACTTCCTTATCTCCTACATTTAATAATTGCCTTCAGAATGGCCTCTCTGACATGATATATGAACACAGTGTGGAAGAAAGTGACGACGGTCAGTCCCACAGCAGAGCAGCGCCAACATAAACACAGGGGTGTTTTGCTCTTGTGACAGTCTCTAGTCTTGCTCACCTTTCCCAGCCCACTGACAGCAGTCTCAGTCCCTGCACAGCCCTGCTGCACTTTGATAAAGCTTACCCACGTATTTTCTTACTGCTTTGCCTCTGGTCTTCCAAGTCTGTCAGTGATCCCGCTGCAGTTTCAGCCTGCCCCTCCCTGCTCACCGTGCACCCAGGTCACCCTCTGCTGCTCCTTCTGCCTTGCCAGCCTCCACTCCCCACTGGGCAGTTCAAAGGTGGCTAGTGGACCAGTGAGGGATGGATAAATTCCAGCGCATTGTGACTAAGCAGGTGCTCATCACTGGGAGCCACTGGCAATGTCAGCTCCCACGAGATCCTCCAGGACTTGCATGCCTAAGCCTTTAATCCTTTTCCAGCAGTCATAAAACTCCAGTTTGGTCAAATACTCCCCTAAGCCAGAGAAGGCTTGAGCTGCTGAGGGATTTGAGCAGCTAAAATGCTCCTTAGCTTCTCATTGCTAGGGCGTAGGGAAATGACCTTCTGAAATTCTGTGTGGAAACTCTTTGTTTGTATCATCACAATGGAGCTGGGTAGAATTGCCAAAGCTTGGCATGCACACAAATTGATCTTTGGCAGCAGTGAAGAGCAAGAAAGGGAATCTGCAGCCACAAGTGCACTTCTATTTCACTTACAGTGAACTAGCAATTGCTTAGTTTTTAATCTTAGCTCATTTAAGCAAAAATAAATCTTCTGAGACAAAGTTGAAAATAGTAAATGAAAAGTGTTTTCATTCAAGTGCATCATTAAGCATACTACTAATATCAGTGCAGTATGCACAATAACATCTTCAAACAAAATGACTTTACTTTTTAAGAAGCAGACCAATCTTCACTACTTTGAGTTACAGGAATAACAATGTGCTTTGTCTTCCTATACCCTGTCAGAATTCAAACCTCCCTTGGAGCATTCAGGTTGACCACTTTGAGTAGAAAACCAAAGGAGAGAGCAGAGCTTGCGCTCCTTAGGAAATCTGACTGGTTCTCCAAGACGAGCCTGGACTGTGTGTGATTGTGAGGCCAAAGCTTGCAGTAATTGCTGTCTGCCTGCCCCTTTTCTGCATACTCCTCATGCAGAACCCTAAGTGGCCTCTGTATTTTGCCTATTTTCAATGCTCAGGAATGTGGATTCCACATTTTTTGTTAAACTCACACAAAAATGCAATGCTTTATGTTTTGACTTTGATTTCTGGAACGCACGCATCCTGCTATTCTGTAAGATGAAATGCAAGTATTCTCCACAAGGACCTGAAGATCCACAAACTGTTCCTGGGTCATGTTGCATAATTGCAAGCCATTGATACTAAAGTGGGAAAAGGAAATGCATTTGAAATCTAGTTTGTACGGGTCACAGCAAAATTGCAACCACTCACAGACATAGTGCTCACTCCAGTATTCTGAGAGGGTAGATGTCCAGAAAGAATTAGAACCTGTAACATATTTGACAAGAAAGAAAAATTACAGTGAAAAATTCACATAAACATTGGGGTTTTTTAAAAAAAAATTGATTATTTCAAGCAAAATGAATCCCTTTGCCTTCTCCTGACTGCAGTCTTCCTTCTTTATTCCTGCAGAGCACATCAAGCCCCGTGTTTGGCCTTTTCCTGCTTTCTATTGTTCAGCCTTTTGAAATTTATTTTATGTGAGATATTTCAAGAGAAAGTGTTTCACCTGGAAATAAAAACTTCCTATTAAAACTGCAATAAAAAAAAATTTAAAAGGTCAGACAAGAGAATTTTTGAGAATTTAGAACTCTGTAGTAAAAGCAGTGATGCATTTTTAGACTGAAATAACTTGACTCTTAGACTCAGTTAAAGCCTCTTAGCTACACTTCATGGCAGATAGATAAGCTAAAATTTATACCATTTTAAATTTTATACTTTTTTCCTGCAATTCCAGCAAGTTCTTTTACTCATTTAATCCAAAATAATGTTAATGTCATCATAGAGAATTTTTTTTGTTAGATTAGAAAATGAAAAATGTGTTGCTCTCAACACACATCACTGGACAAAGAGCTTCCAAGTAACCCTGCCAGACAATTATAGCCAATCAAATTCCAAACTTTTTAACAGCTTCTCTCCTCAGCTATGCAGTTACCAGGAAAATGGGGAGAAATATGTATATATTTGCAATTTTCTCCCCCCCCCA